>NC_090268.1:103036127-103278627 GCF_040414725.1 Anabrus simplex
TCGATTTGACTCCCACAGGCGACCTGCGCGTCATGATGGAATGAAATGATGATGAAAATGACACGTACCCCCAGCCCCCGTGCCAGTGAAATTAACCAATTATGGTTACAATTCCCGACCCTGCCTGGAATCGAACCTGTGACCCCTGTGACCAAAGGCCAGCACGCTAACCATTTAGCCATAGAGCCGGACAGTTTTTGAAAACATTTCTTAGCAAAGTAAGGGTCCCCATACTACAAAAAACGTAAAATTAAGTAATTTCCTCAATTGTGCCGGAAGCCGAAGTGCTAAAGGGCCCGGAAAGGTTTCTAGTTGTGAGTCATGGATAGCTCTATCAAACTAAAAAAAAAATAATCGAAAATCAATTCTGGCGTAAATGCAGTTCCGGAAAAACAGCCTAAAACGCTTGTTATTTACTCGTTATCTTTTCTATTCAAATCCTAGCCAAATTATTTACATAATTATTTCTGCAATGTTTTCCTTGATTCAATACCCTCAGGCATTATTTGATTTTTTGAAAAATGTCCACACCGAATGTAGTTAGCCTATAAGGCCTTAAGTGAAACTGCATTGACTCACATTAGCGCTCGTAGTGGTAGAAAAAGGCAAACTGCTAATCTAATCGACCGGATGAAATGAAATTGCGTATGGCTTTTAGTGCCGGGAGTATCCAAGGACATATTCAGCTCACCAGGTTGCAGGTCTTTTGATTTGACTCCCGTAGGCGACCTGCGCGTCGTGATGAAGATGTAATGATGATGAAGGCGACACATACACCCAGCCCCCGTGCCAGCGAAATTAACCAATGATGGTTAAAATTCCCGACCATGCCGGGAATCGAACCCGGGACCCCCGAGACCAAAGGCCAGAACGCTAACCATTTAGCCATGGAGCCGGGGATCGACCGGATAACGATGATTCAGAAAAGGATTGTGATTTTTAGGAATAAATAAAGAATATATTTTCATATTTATTGTATTTTATTTACCTAAAATTTGTAGCTCATATCCCTAGCATGTTTTCAACATTGAGTTGCTAGCCTGAGGGGCGAGAACTGTGGATTTTTCAGAAGGTGCATCAACATACCCACCTAAACAATAATAAGAAATAGTCTCAAAAAAAAAAAAAAAAAAAAGAGAGGGAGAAACTCTTCCATCGATATCGTTTTTCGGAATGACAAGATTCTAAAAATCTAATTTAAAATACTGTCATTTTCTGTGCAAAATGGATACCATTTCTAAATTCAGGCAAATCAGCTCATTACGCATGCACTTTTCTAAAACCAAACCAGTCAACAGATGGCACAAATGCTAATTAAATATTAACATAAGATTATGCTAATATGCAACAAAGGAAACAAGACTTAAATGTTGGATGTCGGACTGATTTGTCATTTGAGAATAGCATTATTTCAAAATAAAAATACATAAATACTGAGGAGGTAAGGACGCTGGTGACGGAAGTGAATGTAATATAGAAGTGAAAGAAATAAGGGATGCCGGGAAAAGGACTGGAACTCATAACGGGGCTTTGTAATTTAGTACAAAGTCATCTTTTACATAGCAAATAATAATTGGAAGGATTAGGAAGAATATTCACAGTGTTATCAAGGTGGTGGTGGTGGTGGTGGTGATTATTGGTTTAAGAGGAAGTACAACTGGGCTACCATCCTCTATATAACACTAATCAGAGAGAAAAAGTGGAACGGATCCGACACTTCGAAAAATGAAGGTATCGGCCAAAGGAAGACAAGGGCCACGAAGGGCGTGAAAATGAAAGACTCCCTAGGCCTCCATACGTTATACCGTCGGGGTCGGAAAAGAACAAGAGTTGACCAAGAGAGGTCGGATAGGACAGATGAAAGAGAGGATCCTGTCACAAGTAAGTTGAAGCAATGCCAGGACTCAACTAAGGGCTCCATGGTCGCCAATCCACGCTCCAAAGTTCACAGTCCCTGGGGCCCCTTTTAGTCGCCTCTTACGACAGGCAGGAGATACCGTGGGTGTTATTCTACCGTCCCCACCCACAGGGGGAACAGTGTTATCAAGTCAGATCTTTACAAGCGGAACTCTTCAGTTTGCAAACTTTGTTTTTTGCTATTTGTTGAACGTCGCACTAACAAATCGAAGGTTTTCGGCGATGGAAGGATGACAAAGGGCTAGGATTGGGAAGATATCGGCCGTGGTCTTAATTAACGCACAACCCCAGCATCTGCCTGGTGTTAAAATGGGAAACCCCGGAAAAAAAACCATCTCCAGGGCTGCCGACCGTGGGATTCAAACCCGCTATCGCCTGAATGCAAGCTCACAACTGCGCGAATCTAACCGCATGGCCAACTCGCTCGGTAGTTTGCAAACATTAGAGATTCCGTAGCCCAAATATCGCAAGTGCATCATCTTGATATAGACATTTTCAACACGCTGGCAAACCAGTTTGCTGCATCCTGTGATAGTGTGTTGCAGACTTTGTAAGATAAATGACGTCTTGATACAGTTCATTGCCTCCAGTACTAATTCCACCTTTTCTTCTTGTAACCAAGTTCTGCTATTAATTCAAACTTATGATATTACTGTATCACTTGTTATTAACATTCACATCGCAGTGAGCATTGTATTGGGGAAACCTGTAGTATTTATAACAGTGCTAAATTAAATAAATAAATGAAAAACAAGGTGCCCTTTTCCACTGAAACGTTGGGAGCTAGAAACAGATTTCGACCGCAGCCTGCAAGCCAGGAAAATATGTTCTGTATGTTTCGAACCGCTATTGTGAAAGCCCAAACTGTTATATCTTGAGTAGGACGCAGATAAACAGAGATAACAATGTAAAGCAATACCATATTTTCTTTCTGGTATTTCAATATCTTCTTAGGGTCGGCACTTCATGTGTATTTGACCCAGTATTACGGATAGATGCCCTTCCTGACGCCAACATCAAGTGATGGTGTGTTGCGTGTAGACGAAGATGTGTATTAAGGTTAAATTTCAGCAAAAGTTATCCTATTTTCTTGAAAATGATACACCGTAACAGGTTCTAAGGATATAAACTAGTGGGTATCCTATTTTCTTGAAAATGATATACCGTAACAGGTTCTAATATATAAACTAGTGGGTAACTGGCTTAAATTAAGTAATATCTCGGGGGTATTTTTCAAAGATAAATGACAGAAATAACATGCATTCTTATAACTCTATATCTCTGCCCATATGTCACCAAACGGGCTCATTGTTTGCTGAAAATTGCTCTAAAATATGTTTTAAATGTTGTAAATAACAACAGTATTTTTTGCAGCATTGATAAGGGCAAATGTTTAATGTTTTTTTTCTCTAAATTAAATTATTATCATATAAAAGAAATCTTATGCCTTTGCTGGCAGGACCTAGTGTTTACAGTGCACTATGTCTTCTGGTATGGGCTAGAGCAATTTTGTTACTTTCATTGACCTGTCTCAGCTTTATCCTTAGCTTTGACAAAATGAAAGTGCCTGAGGTATGAGTAATGCTAGTAATGCCATTCCTTCTGCAGCCAGTCCCTGCTATGAATGGTGTGAAAATATTGCTCATAGGGTCAGTTGGTGCATGCATTTCAGTGGGCTTGGCAGACTGATGTGTAATAGCAACTTGTGGCTCGGTAAGGAAAGCAACGGGAAACTACCTCACTCCTCATTTCCCTAGTACGCCTCTTCAGTGATGCCTAGGCCATCTATGACAGCTGATGGCGGAACTGTTGAGGATCCAACCAGCCTTCGGGCTGAGGACTAAACATACATACATACAAAAGAAATCTTAATGTCAATGACTATATTATTCTGGTGTAAAACATAACTGCATTATTTACTTTCATTTTAGCTTTTAAATTAAGATAATATCTCAATTACCGAGCTCGATAGCTGCAGTCGCTTAAGTGCGGCCAGTATCCAGTATTCGGGAGATAGTGGGTTCGAACCCCACTGTCGGCAGCCCTGAAGATGGTTTTCCGTGGTTTCCCATTTTCACACAAGGCAAATGCTGGGGCTGTACCTTAATTAAGGCCACGGCCGCTTCCTTCCAACTCCTAGCCCTTTCCTGTCTCATCGTCGCCATAAGACCTGTCTGTGTCGGTGCGACGTAAAGCGGCTGGCAAAACAAATATCTCAATTATGTGTGTACAATACCTTTGCCTAAGTAATGACAAGTATTGCACCTTCAAGATGTCCAGTTCTGAGTAACGCCATTGTTCAAGTGGCAAACAAGAATTTTTGGCGCATCTTCAAGGCAAGTGCCCGAAAAAGTCCAGAGAACTGGTGCTCACTTCGGGGGACAGGGCTAATGGTAAGCGTGATTCTTATATACATAAGCATGGCTTGCCATTAGAAATTGTACGTATTCTAACGCCTGTGTATGAGAAACTTACTGCCCCTGATATGCTGGTGAAATTCTTACATGGAAAAACTCAGAAATCCAATGAATCGTTCAACGGCTTGATTTGGCAACGTTGCCCTCAGGATGTACATAGGACGCAAAATCCTACAGCTTGGAATATTGGACAGTATTTGCATGATACGTCTGGATTGATCCTGGCCATCCAATCACGAATAGAAGATCCTCTTCTGGATCCCATGACAATAACAATCAGGCCGCGCCATCGGACTCTGGGCAGTTCCATGACTCAAGTAAAGTTTCCGAGTTTTAAATAGCACTGTTTACTGATCCGTTTGTACAAAACAAATTACTCATATCACATATGAAGACCTTTAGCTTAAAATATTAAGAATAAATATACAGTTTATATATAAAGTGGAAACATTTAAAATTTTCTTCAAAATTTGAAAGGTATCGAAGAATTTTGAGATAAAAATGAACCATAATTCTACAGCGGATTCTCTTATCAATCTCGTTCCTGACGTAGCTTCCTATTAAGGACACGCATTCCGGATATTTCTTGTCTTTCTCTGGACTACTGTTGATTCACAGTTCCTTGGATTGGCTCTGCGGCAAGTTTCCCCTGTTAAATTAGCAATGTTGTCGGGCTGTAGGACTTCTTCTTCTCCGGCGGTCATCTCCCCTCTCGGTATGGCGACGTCATCGGGTTGTGGAATTCTTTCTTCCGGTGCATGGCATACCTTCAGGTTTGCTCCATTAAATAAGGCCTCTGTGCTGCCGTCCAAACTTTGAATCTTATAGGAGTTGTTCCTGAAACTTTTAGCTATTTTAAGTGGTCCGACGTATAAGGAAGCAACTTTTGCGTAGACATTTTCCTGTGGTTTAGAACTCACGGGTCTCGTTAATTTCATCCAGACTTATTGATATTCTTCTTCTTTCTCGTTCATGCCCTTTAGAGTAGTGGCGTTATATTCATTTTTCGTTTGTCTTCTTATTCTTCGCAAGCTCTTAAAAACATTATTCTCCATCTCGGATACTTTCATCATCGGATTTCTTAGGTATCGTATCCTTCCTCTACTCGGTCGTAACCTGGTTACATAGTTGCTGGAACGTCGAATCCTGTCTCCCCTGGATCGAACTCTAACAGTACCATGGAGTTCGTCATCCTCTTCTTTCATTCTACCTCTCTTATTACCAGCAGCATGGCTCTTTCTACTCTTCATTCTAACCGGCTTCCTAGCCATCAATTTCGCCTTACTCTTCTTCCTCTTCATTTGACATTGGGCCATGAGTTCCCCTAACTGTCGAAGCCTTTTTCTCCTTCCCATATCTGAACTTGAATTCATCTTTCTTTTGACCTACCTCCTACTATCGATCCTTGCTTCACTATTCAGACTATTCTCAATATACCCATTGGCGATTACGTGGGTTCCTTCCTTGAACATCATCCTACATTGAACTACCTCTCTGTAGGCATACTGAAGGTATTGAGAAACATGATCATTCGCAACCTTCGATTCACAGCTCTGACACGTCTCTGGTGTGGACGCAATAGTAACTGATTCTGTCTTCATCTCGTAATTTTGCCCTATTACGTCGATAGGGACTTCCTGACTTGTTTCTACCTCTTCTATTGATGGTAACTTAAGCTCTTTAGTTTCATTCAACTGAACTACACTGTTTATCTCCATCACCTGTTCGTCTGCCCTATTGCAGTCATTACCTAACCGTTTGTTCCTTTCGCTAGAGTCTAATTTCGGCTGTATCTCATCGCTTGCCTGTTTTTTTATGGCAATGCAAATTCCTATTGATGTCTACCTCCATTTTTTTGCTAGTTGCTTTGCGTCACACTGCCATAGATAGGTCTTATGGCGACGATAAACCTCCATTTGAGAAATAGTAGACTGTTCACTCTGTTCAACGGACTTTTTCGCTCGTCTATCTTCACTAAGTTCGACTTGACTACCATGTATTTGTCCTATGGACCTAAACTATAAATCATCGCAAGTCTTTCTTATATCATCGTTCCAATCCTTAATCCTAACATGTAACTTATCCGTCAAACTCTCCTTCTGGACTCTCATGCCCTCCATCTTATTTTTCAAACTCTCATACATCCTAGTTATTATATTACTCCGAACTTTCATAATCTCTCTCACCTCCTTCACAAAAAGCTTCACCTCTTCCATCATCTGTTCTTTCAGCACAACAACAAATACAGAAATGAGTACACTGGCTGTTCAATGCAGCCAAGATACCCCCTCACCACTATGGAAAGAATTCACTATCGCGTTTACACATACAAACGTTATTAAGTTTTAATAAAATGAAACTCACAACTTTGCAACAGTTACCTTATTTAAATGTAATTACTGTGGCGCGTATCACAAATTATTTAAAGAAAGAAAATTCTGAAGTTATAGTAAAGTAATAAGGATAAATATCCAAAAACTGTTTTGATTCCATGTAATTAATTAATTAATTATTCACCATGCTAAAGCATAAATCCTGAATGTAATTCAAAAGTTTCACTTACAAAATTTATAACTATGACATGGATTAAAATTGAATAAAGCCTTAAGTATCGGCTTCCTTAAACGCAGTGTGACTCTTATTACTATTAACTAAGTAGTTATGCTCCTCATTAAACGTAACACATTTTTGCACTCTCACTGGGCGTAATTTGTTTAACTATGGCTCAGCACTAATCTTCATCAGGTTTGTATTATTTATAATGTGGCTTTGACCTCAAAATTATGTCCCATTGTCGTTTTTTTATCGTGACATATGCTCCTTCATCGTTATCGTGATATAGGCCCCAAAGTTGGTCGCCGTTTTACTGATCATTAGGGTTCAGTGGAGATAATAACTACTTCAAATGAGAAGTAAAAATGTGCTTGCTAAATTTTATTCAATGTAATTACGATTTCAATGTAATTACGATAATTAATTTTTTCTGAATAGGCAAGTAAAATCAGTTAAATTTGTTACAACATGCTATAACGCAGTCACAATGCAAAGCGTGAGAGGTAAAATTATCTTGAAATTGTTAATATTATTTTCTTTCAAAGAATAAAAACGCAATGAAAGATTTGTGGACAGCAAAACCAGAAAAAGAATAGAAAACCTGAAAATCGGGCAACATTGATCCAAACGATAATTGAGAGTTAACCCACACGATCCGCGGAAAATCTGATCTTCAACAAGTAGAATTCCAGATTTACATGTAATTAAGGTTATCCGCCAGTCGACTATGCTGTCGGATATTGGAACATCCCCCGAATGGATCCTTAATCGAACCAAATTGGCTTTGGATAGGTTGCGAAATATTACTTGAAAATTAACAGCAATTATCACAGTCAAAAATAAAATTCCACCATGTATTGTCATCTCGTGACACCCTTGAGTTACAGAGGAATCCCGATGCTGTAACATGCATCAACCACAAACAGATGTTCCGAAGGAACCAACAACACTTGATCCGAGGGGATCTTACGTTACATCGTTGTGAAGGAACAAAACTGCGAAATGCAGGAAGGTATTAATTCATTATGCGTTTAGAAGAAACGCCAAACACTGAAGTTAAATAAAGTGATAAATCACTTGAAAATGTTCTTACTAAACCAACTTTCAGGTTATGAAACAGTTACGTCGTTAAATTCGTTAAAATACAAGTCCACAATTAAAACAAACAACATGAAATCTTTCCAAGTCTCTATAACTACGACTACAATTACAAATCTGTATACTTGTCACCTTAAACTAAACTACAACTGATCGGTACATCAACGTCTCATATTAATAATGCAAATAACGAAAAATACAATATAATAACAGCTGACGAATCGAGACCGCATTCGTAGTGTAAAACCTACATAAATCAACTAAGTGTCAACACACGGCACTAATATACCGTACACCCAAACAAGTAAAGAAAAAGAAACAAATAGAAACGAAAGTTCATCGAACTTGAACGCACGCGGCTAAGTAGTAGGGATCAGTCTCTATTAGCCAGGTTTCCACCTGGGACAACCCTTACATTCATGTCGCTACTGATGCAACTATATTATGGGAACACCTTCCGGCTAGTAAGGATTATGCCGAAACATGGCCTAAACAGTACCTGCTATTATCTTCCACAATCGTATCCACTACTGCAAACTCTAACATCATTCAAGTCGATTCGCAAAAATGCCTAACCTATGACTTGGCTATGTATAGACGGCGTCCTAATCCTGCCGTTGAGTCAACATTACAGTGTCTACTCATCCTTAACGATAATTATAATACACGCGGCATCCTAAATATATCGTTGAGCCAACGTTATGGTATCTATACATCACTCATACTGCCAGGCGAAATCGAAACTTTAACACAATGTGCAGATATTTATATCTCTATAACTCTAACACATGAAATGAATTACGCTACCAAAATGAACTCGAATCTGGAATTATTACTGTATCTATTTCCTACGATAAAGCGTAAAATCGAAATTAAACAACAGGTTCAAATAGTTTAATCTATTGTTCACTATAATTTAAACACATGTGGTGAATTTCGCTTAATAAAAATAAACTCAAATCTATTTTGATATTACGTAATATCACGGAAAACAATTATCACAATCATCACGATATTCACGGCATAACTCGAATGTGAGGTTCCAACTGACCTGCAATGTCAACACTCAAAACATGTATCATCGAGAAAAGTCCAGTGAAGTAACTTCTCATCGACATATCCAAACTAAACTCTCAATATAATAAAATTCATTCTCTCACGCGCAATGTTTCCAGTCCGTGATGTTTTCATCTCGCAAAGATACAGAATCAAATGCACTTCGCTGGTATAAAATAGAATCGTCACCTAGACGTAACTGCCGTTATATACGGTCTTACATGAAATAATAATTACGGGAGAACATCAACTTGCACTTAGAATAGGCGTTCGGCCGATGACCTTCGATATTAGGCCCCTGTAAACAACAAGCATCATCAGAATAGGCGTTACAATGCACTCACTTGGATTTGACATCCCTTACATTTTCCAATCGTTCTGGATCGCTACAGGACATCGCTCCTCATATACAGCCTGTCTCAGAAATATTACACATCAACTTATACACCATGTCACAAAAATTCCTCTCCATTGAACTACAGAGCCTCTTATCTTCGGCATTCTGCTTACTCTACATCACTCATAAATTATAGGCTTAATCTGTCTTTAACTTTCTTCCTAATTATTCTTATATTTCATTTCCATTACAGTCCATTTTATTCTTGCTTGAAACTTTCAAGTACAAGCGATCCCATAACCAAACAACTTTATAATGATCTCAAAATTAACTTCTAGAAATTTTTCCAGACCTCAGGAGCAAAATAGCAAACCGTAATTTTCTATATCACAAATACACGGTGTCCCAAAATGTAAATTTCCCTTAATGCCAACCTTTACCATTCACTGGATTTCGATATAAACTGCAAATCTCGCTTACCTAACAGTTAACGCATTATAATTATTATCTCAATTTAATCCTGACGTGAATATTATTATTGTTACCGTGTTTTTGCGGTAGTTATGCGTGAAAGAAGGTGCGGGGTGGTGAACAGGTCTCAAGCTACGAAAGTAAAATTAATTTAAAATTTAACAAGGTTATATTTTCTTTTCAAAATTAAGAAATAACAAGTACGGCAGGTACAGAGTAGCAAGGCAACAAAAGGTGCAATTACAGTATTTACAGTATTTGGGCTTCGAGCCCCGAATTCACACTTCTAGGGCAATTAGCCCAACTTTACTCCAAAATAAGTTTTACCAGAGGGGCAGAAAACCCCATTCATGTTCAAGAGCACTTGCTCCAAATTACACAGAAAAGCCTCCTCGAGGCGTACAACACTTAATTTTCAAGAAAGAGCCACACGCTCTCAAACTTTAAGCCTCTCAAAGGCCACACCAAACTCCACCTTCAAGTTGTCCTCTTAGGACATAGACACAGGGGTAACATACCCAACCTACTGAGGTCTATTAAATGAAAAAGGGTAATTACATGACCTCTAAAATAACAATTTGAGAGGAGGCGATCTGCACTCCTAATGCATTTGTTTTTAAAACCTAATCTGGCTCTAGGCCACTAATACAAGGGCTAATCCCATACTACAGAGGTGACTTAAGAAGGAAACAATTTACATTACGTTAAAGAAGAATAGGTAGAGAAAAAAAATAAGTTCACCTCAAAACAATATGAGTGGGAGCTCAAGAGGGTTAAGCACTCTCTATCCCAATATGTAGTTTAAAAGATAGAATAGATACAAGTTTCTTTACATTTTAAGGAAGGTTACATAACGGAAAAAGCTTCGGACCCGCCCCGAGAGTTAAACTGCTGAGCTAGCAAAGAAAGAAGTTATTAATCGGCCATTACCTTGTTGTTGACCACTGCCGACGAAAGAGGCGCTTCCCGCCCCCTGCTATGTACTTTACACACTGAAAGATGGAACAGAAGTGGCCTAGAGACCCAAAAATCAGCAGTTTATATACTCTCGCGGAAAGTTCGAGGCGTTTTAGGGAAGAAAACACCCGCCCACAATCACTTTATTGGGTAGGATACAGCAACATATTCAAGTTGGGGGAAGATACATCAGATTGGTCAGAAATTAATAAAAGAAATTCGGGATTGGCTAAATACAAAACAAGGGGAAAGAGAGGGGTATGCAGCCAACTTAAACAATGACTGAAAGAAATTTAACAAAGAACAAACTTATGAATTCAAAATTTCTCCAAAAAAACAGTTCTTTCACTTCGCACTAGGGTGCACTATTGTTGATCTTCAGTAGTGTCCTCTAGAAGAGAAAGTTCACACTTCTTACTACAAGCAAAACAAAAATACGTCGAAAATGACACAGTTCAAAAACTCCAAAATTTCCAGGTAGTGACATCTTCTGAGAAAGTAGAAAATTAATACCGTAGATAAAGTTCAGACTTCCTCCAGCAGAGGAGTTTCAATTGGCGCACATTTTAAATTCCCGGCGTGGAGGTGTACCGCCCGGTACAATTATTATTATTATTATTATTATTATTATTATTATTATTATTATTATTATTATTATTATTATTATTATTATTATTATTTTGTATACGTTGTTATTTAACATAATCACACTTATAATGGTTTTTTTTATCGTTATCATTATTATAACTTTTGCCGACCCGAACATTATTTCATTGATTTTCATCGTAATATTTAACTTCGCCTTTTAGGAAATTTAAACACAGTTTAACGTCTCGCGCGCCGACACAAATAACAGACAATTCGCCTCTACAATGGAATAACGACAAGACACATCATCGCAACATACTTAATTCTACACACGCCACATATACAACGTGGTGTTATGTTTTATTAATTCATTTAAAGGGACAAGCATTTACATCTCTAACTACAAAAACAGAATATTTGAATTGGACAGACCTGTAATTGTGCCGCTTGACGTGGCGTTTTCTTGGCTACATCTTGCAAGCCAGCAACCTATAAATTTAGCTCATAATGGTAGAAGCCATTCTTCGCTTAAATACTACCTTATCAATTCAGTGATTCTGCACTCGTCTTGAAGCAACACACATAATTTTCTTGAAGTAATTAACCTAATTAGAAATGTTATTATATACATATACAATACACAAAAATTAAACCACACAGCTTCGTGTTGAATATTCAACTGATGTAGTTTGTGGATAATTCCCACCTCCTCTTCACCAGGTATTCCACAGATATGAATGACCGTGAGACAAGTGATGTTATGTCTGCCAGACCCCAACAGCCCTCCTTTACAGATTCCTTATCCGCAAAAAATCCAAAGACTCTGTTGTCTTCCTACGCAGAAGTTCAGGAATCCTACAAATAAATTCCTATGACATTCCCACCTACCAGGATGGATGTCGTAAATACAATGTTTCAATATCTAAGTTGTTCACTCCCCATTATACTTTGTAAAATGTTCGTCTCTCAAGCCAACTGGCTTTTGAGATTCCCCCGTCTATCTCACACAGTTTAGAAGTTCTCTTCTTGATATCACTCGACATAGGTTTACACTCTCGGACAACTGAATGATGACTGACTGTCTCGCTGGTAGATGGAGTATTTATGCATTCTCTAGAGACGCGGTACGCTGCGTTATCTATTACTGTGCAATCGTTCCATTTGATGACCGCTGGACCTATTTCTTTGAGACTCGTCCCAAAGATTCCGCCATTTTTTCCAATCACAATGGTGTTGTTCGCTGATTACTTCTGCTTCTTTCACGGACGTAATTTTGTAATTTCGTGTACGATGATTCTCGCGCATTTTGACCGTGTGTCCTTGACACGTGTAAATCCACTCTTCCAGGATGAATGCTAACTTCTCTCCGAGCATAATTAAATAAATTTCCACCCTGTTAAGCTAACCTCTTAATTACTTATTTCCTCGTTCATGACAGTGCCGAAATCTCTCACAATGAGGGTTATTAGCCAGAACTTCATTATTAATTTCCTAAGGTCTTCCGAATGTTCCGATCTCGTTTGATACTTTGGAGGATCGCCTACCGCTGTGACCTGACAAGCCACGGAACACGAGGTGAGCTTGCAATAAAAATATGTGCGTTTTTTCTCCATCTCGCAGCTGGCCCTACATAGTCCTGCGGCGGTGTTTTCAGCAATATAGAATTATGAGCTCAGTATTATACATCAGAAGAAATGTCTCCATCTCAGGGTTACTAGAAAAATATGAATTTCATTAAGTCCTTTATTTGCTTAAAATGGTCATTTATTCGAATAATACAATCATAAGGTCGTTGCAGTTAACTGTATTAGCCGGTAGATCGCTCTATGAAAGTTATCTTCGCTGATCTACCTATGTCAGCCATATAGGGCTCTATGAAGGTTGTCTAAGCAGATCTTTGTATGTTAGTCCGATAGATGACTATACTGTATTTTAAAAGGTCCTTTATTGGGAAACATACATTGAATTATTCAGTGTAGGGTTATTAAAGGAAATCTGTTTGCACTGCTCAACACGACATTTCGCTGCGGAGATGGAATATTGACATTTTAATTCGTGTTGCTGCAATGGTTTATTTTATTTTGCACAACCTCAAGTAAACGACGTATTTAAAAGTATGATGATACGTGATAATGATTTCATGAACCATGTAAGGCAGTATAATAGCGCAATGTCATTTGCATTATACGGCCAGCTTTATATGATAGATTCAAGTCTTTCAGACTTTTCAGAATTTTCGTTGTGAAAATTATATATAATTTGCCAAACGTTCAAAAATTTCATATGTATAGTCACAACGGAAGTGTAAGTATAAAGCAAATACATGGTCTTCCTGTGTTCAGTACAATTTCCATTACTTTTCTCACGCTTTCTGTATCATCAGTTTCATTTTTAGTCTTCGTTTGCAGCTATTACTGCGACAGGCCACTGGTTTAATCATAACTATTTTTTTTTGCTAGTTGCTTTACGTCGCACCGACGATGGGACAGGGAAGGGCTAGGAGTGGGAAGGAAGCGGCCGTGGCCTTAATTAAGGTGAAGGACCGAGCTCGATAGCTGCAGTCGCTTAAGTGTGGCCAGTATCCAGTAATCGGGAGATAGTGGGTTCGAGCCCCACTGTCGGCAGCCCTGAAGATGGTTTTCCGTGGTTTCCCATTTTCACACCAGGCAAATGCCGGGGCTGTACCTTAATTTAGGCCACGGCCGCTTCCTTCCAATTCCTACGCCTTTCCTATCCCATCGTCGCCATAAGACATATCTGTGTCGGTGCGACGTAAAGCAAATAGCAAAAAAAATTAAGGTGAAAATGGGAAACCACGGAAAACCATCTTCAGGGCTGCCGACAGTGGGGTTCGAACCTACTATCTCCCGAATATTGGATACTGGCCGCACTTAAGCGACTGCAGCCATCGAGCTCGGTGGTTTAATCATAACTTCGTTCATCCATTTCCATGGCAGTTTCGCACTGTACTTAACGAAAGTGAATTCTGTCTGATGCTTGTGTAATTGGGTAAATGGGAATTGGATAAGCCACTGAAGCAAAGTAAATTCTAGCTTGCACGATTAGTAATCTTGAGAAAATAGAAATGACATGGAATAAGCAGATTGTTATATTTATAACTGTTCCTTACACTTGAAATCACAATTCAATCATGTTCCATATCTTTTAAATTCACTCTTAATTTTATTGAAATACTTCCTATAATCAAAATAGTGTACAGTTAATGTTTAGAGAATCTTTCACAGACAGGTTAATAGTACTGTATCATTGTCTAACAACACTTTAGGAGTTGTGACGTCAGTTTGAGAATCAATTGTGTAAACGATACAATTATGGAATGAACCTTTCTCTACGTGGCTAAGCTAAATGTATGTCTTCATATGTTCAGATATTTACTAGGTAAATGGTAGCCTTTTAAAGGATGCATGTCTTCTTAGGAGCTAAGTAACATCCTCGATGTGTGGGTGTAAACAAAACTCCCAGACTATTAGGCCAAGATTAACATAACCACCACACCTTTTAACAATATGTTCTCCTGGCTCAACGTAGCACTCTTAATTGAAAGAAACATTTCCTTTACTTCTGATGGACTGTGTTCTCAATAGGAAAGAATACAAAAATCAATCGAAATTCAATAATAATAATAATAATAATAATAATAATAATAATAATAATAATAATAATAATAATAATAATAATAATATTTGTACCGGGCGGTACACCTCTACGCCGCTAATTCAAAAGGTGCGCCAGTTGAAACTCCTCTGCTGGAGGAAGTCTGAACTTTATTGACGGTATTAATTTCCTACTTTCTCAGAAGATGTCACTACCTGTAAATTTTGGAGTTTTAGAACTGTGTCATTTTTGATGTGTTTTTGTTTTGCTTGAAGTAAGAAGTGTGAACTTTCTCTTCTAGAGGACACTACTGAAGAACTACAATAGTGCACCCTAGTGCGAAGAAAAAGAACTGTTCTTTGGAGAAATTTTTATTTCAAAAGTTTGTTTCTTGTTAAATTTCCTTCTGTTATTGTTTAAGTTGGCTGTATACCCCTCTCTTTCTCCTTGTTTTGTATTCAACCAATCCCGAATTTCTTAACTTAATTTTCCACCAATAATGTGTTTCTTCTTCATCTTGTGTAGGGGTTTCTCTTTATTCTCCAATAAAGTGATTGTGGGCGGGTGTTCTCATTCCCCTAACGCCTAGAACCTTCCGCGAGAGTATATAAACTGCTGATTTTAGGGTCTCTGCGCCACTTCTGTTCCATCTTTCAGTGTGTAAAGTACATAGCAGGGGGCGGGAAGCGCCTCTTTCTTCGGCTGCGGTCAACAACAAGGTAATGGCCAATTAATAACTTCTTTCTTTGCTAGCTCAGCAGTTTAACTCTCGGGGCGGGTCCGAAGCTTTTCCATTATGTAACCTTCCTTAAAATGTAAAGAAACTTGTATCTATTTCATTTTTTGAACTGCATATCGGGATAGAGAGTGCTTAACCCTCTCGAGCTCCCAATCATAATATTTTGAGGTGAACTTATTTTTCTCAACCTATTCTTCGTTAATATAATGTAAATTGTTCTTTTCTGAAGTCACCTCTGTAGTATGGGATTAGCCCTTGCATTAATGGCCTAGAGCCAAATTAGGTTTTAAAAACAAAGTGTATTAGGAGTGCAGATCGCCTCCTCTCAATTGTTATTTTGGAGGTCATGTAATTACCCCTTTTCATTTAATAGACCTCAGTAGGTTGGGTATTTTACCCCTGTGTCTATGTCCAGTGAGGACAACTTGAAGGTGGAGTTTGGTGTGGCCTTTGAGAGGCTTAAGGTTGAGAGCGAGTGGCTCTTTTTGAAAATTGAGTGTTGTATGCCTCGTGGAGGCTTTTCAGTGTAATTCGGAGCAAGGGCTCCTAGGCATGAATGGGGTTTTCTGCCCCTCTGTTGAAAATTGTGTTTGGGGTAAAACTGAGCTGATTGCCCAAGCATTGTGAAGTCAGGGCGCGAAGCCCAAATCCTGTAAATATTGTAACTACCCTTTTGACTTGCTACTTTGTACCTGCCATGCTTATTATTTCCTTATTTTGAAAAGAAAATATAACCTTGTTAAATTTTAAATTAATTTTACTTTCGTAGCTTGAGACCCGTTCACACCCGCACCTTCTTTCACCTCTACCTACCACTAAAACACGGTAACAATATTAATAATAATAATAATAATAATAATAATAGTGCCATTAATAAGGCCACCCGGTGAGTTTTAAACTATGCATTCTGTGATTGTGCATCCATCTTTAGCAAAAACGGTGAACTTCATGATGTCATAGGAGCTTCTCCATTTGAGGACATCAAAATGTTATCTAAGCTAGAATTCAGATGTCATTATTTGTCAGGGAGAATGTTTGTAGGTATTTAGCTGTTATTCATACTGTTGGTTTTCCATTGTTTATTTTAATTCTCTGAAGTTACCTAAACTGCAATTTATATTATCCACCATCTAGAGGCCTGGTATTAAGCTAATTCACCTATCAGAATATCTTATATGAATTTCATGAAAAACCAGATGGTTCTGCCAAAACCTGCATATAAGAAGCGAGCTTTGAGGAGAGTCTGTCTGAATTTGCGGCAGTTTTAATGTGTGTAGTACGAACTGAGAAGAGATAAAGAGGCGGGAGTTTCGGCATCATGACATTGTAATAAACAAGGTATGGCAGTCTATTTTTTTAAGTGAACTAGTGCGTGTGAAGCTAAGAAAGATTTCTACGTCCCCTATCGTAAGTAGCTTCAGGGTCGCCGGCTTCGTTCTCAAATTATATGTAGAGCTTTCTATTTCAAGAACAAACGCAATTTTTCATCTTTAAATTTTATATTTTCATTTCCCCTGCGGAAATAGTTGAAATGTAAGGAAGTACGAGTGTTTACCTTCGTTAACCTTCCTCTAAATTTGCGTAGGATGACTAAGCTTCCACCCATCCAAATTTTCTTTCGCTTTTAGGCCTTAAACCTTCTAATACTTAGTCACCCGGTAGTACACGATTAGCCTCCGTTCGATAGGGCTGGACGCCCACTTAGGATTGGTGGTGGTGATTATTGTTTTAAGAGGAAGTACAACTAGGCAACCACTCTCTATGTAACACTAATCAGAGAGAAAAAATGAAAGGGTTCCGGTAATTTGAAAAATGAAGGTATCGGTCAAAGAAAGACAAGGGCCACGAAGGACGTGAAAATGAAAGACTCCCTAGGCCTCGAGTGCTCTAATACTTTCGGGTTCAGAAAATAGCAAGAGTCGACCAAGGAAGGTCGGATAGGATAGATGAAAGTGAGGATCCTGGCACAAGTAAGTGGAAGCAATACCAGGACTCAGCTAAGGGCTCCGTGGTCGCCAACCCGCGCTCCAGATATTAGAGCCCTTGGGGCTCTTTAATTCGCCACTTACGACAGGCAAGGGATACTGTGGGTGCTATTCTATCGCCCCCACCCACAGGGGGAGCCCACTTACGAGTCTTCTTAAATTCATTTGGAGTGCTTAGATTTCCGCCTTCACTTCACTGTGTACTTTCGGCCTTGTAAATTTAAACCTTTTTCTATTCCTTCGGCTGAATAGTGTGGGCCATGCGCCTCTGTAAATCATCTCTATTTCTTTTTGAGGACAACATTCATATTACTTGTGTACAGGTAATTTGTACGGCAGTGTACTGTGATGATCACCGACGCGGTCATGAGTGAGTATTCATAGCCCACAAAGGGGCAAATTGTACTCTGACGTAAAACGAACACTCGGGTTTAGAAACTCTGTGAATTGTAAATCTTCGGGAAGTTAAGGCTTCTGTTCTTTTGACTGTGTAAATTACAGAAAGGGGTTAAATCCCCCTTTGCTAGTTTCTGAAGATCTGCGCGTCAAAGATATTGACTGTGCTACTCAAAACGAGTTGTATTTAATTCATCATACTGTTGTAAATATTTTGGAGTCTTCGGGCTTTTTATGTCGTAAATATCTGGAATTAATCTATGTAAATTCTAGAACGCCTTAACTTTCGGTGAATTATTAAAGTTACCTTCCCACCTGCAATTATTGTAAATTTGTTAAATACAATGAAAGAAAAAGAAATAAACTTTAATGTGATTTTTCTAGCTGTACGTAAATTCAGGTTAATCCCTGTCCTGCAATTCACCCCTCACGCTACGCGGAAATAAGATGTAACAATAATAATAATAATCTACAAATATATAATATACAGCTCGCCACAATCTAGTTGCATAGATTCTACAGGAAAAAATCATACTGAAACATGGTCATCTAACATCCGAGAGAAGGCCGTATTACAAATACCAATTTAAAGCTGTGCTTGAAAACCATATTTATCGTCTTTATTGGGATTGAACGATTTTTACCGACCGCACTGTTTCAAGAAATAGACCAGACTTGATGTTGATGGAGAAACGGTGGTATGGCTGATTGATATAGCGACGAAATGAAAATGGCGCATGGCTTTTAGTGCCGGGAGTGTCCGAGGACAGGTTCGGCTCGCCAGGTGCAGGTCTTTTGATCTGACGTCCATAGGAGCCCTGCGTGCCGTAATGAGGATTAAATGATGATGAGGCGACACATTCACCTAGCCCCCGTGCCAGCAGAATTAACCACTGATGGTTAAAATTCCCGATTCCTACCGGGAATGGAACCTGGGTCCCCTGTGACCAAAGGTCAGCACGCTAACAATTTAGCCTTGGACCCAAATGATATAGCGATACCAAACAAGAACAATTTGGAATCAAAACACCGGGAGAACGTACGCAAGTACATCGAGCCAAACGAGCCCTCCCGAAAGCAATGGAACATCAGACAAGTGAGACCAATCCCAAACATCGTTTCAAGAACGGAATTAAGGTGGTGGTGGTGATTATTGTTTTAAGAGGAAGTAAAACTGGGCAACCATCCTCTATATGTCACTAATCAGAGAGAAAAAATGAAAGGGATCCGACACTTCGAAAAATGAAGATATCGGCCAAAGACAAGGCCACGAAGGGCGTGAAAATTAAAGACTCCCTAGGCCTCGGGAACCTAATACCGTCGGGGTCGGAAAAGAACAAGAGTTGACCAAGGAAGGTCAGATAGGATAGATGAAAGTGAGGAGCCTGGCACAAGTAAGTGGAAGCAATGCCAGGACTCAGCTAAGGGCCCCGTGGTCGCCAACCCACGCTCCATAGTTCAGAGCCCCTGGGACCCCTTTTAGTCGCCTCTTACGACAGGCAGGGGATACCGTGGGTAATATTCTACCGCCCCCACCCACATGGGGTGAACGGAATTAATACCAACAATCCTGCACGATTGACTCATAGAGCTGGAGATGCCAAAACATCTGCAGCACGGTAGTAGGCAGTAGTAGGCTAATAGCGACTACAAGGTGCGTGCGGAGGTTCATGGGCAACGACAGTCAGACCTTTTTAACATAAGTATGTCGTATGGCTGGGGGTCATCTGAAAATTATCTGCGTTACGGAAGTTAGCGTCACAAAATGTGTGATGGCAGTGTAACCCTAGCAACCGTGCAGGCTGTCATGTAAGTAGTTGATGGGTGGCTAGACAATGTTACCTGGCAACCAAGCAGGCTATATGTCTTATAGCTGGTGGCCATCTGAAATTAGCAGCCGTTCATCGATGGCCATGACCGAGAGAAATTCCGGTATCATTTGATTTTTTCGCAAAGGGAAAAGTGGTTGTTTATGCTATTTTGTTAATCTGTATGTATTGTAGTTCTACGTTTATATTTTGCAATTCAATTGTAAAATTGATAATAATAATAATAATAATAATAATAATAATAATAATGCCGGGCTGAGTGGTTCAGACGGTTAAGGCGCTGGCCTTCTAACCCCAACTTGTCAGGTTCGATCCTGGCTCAGTCCGGTGGTATTTGAATGTGCTCAAATTCGACAGCCTCGTGTCGGGAGATTTTCTGGCACGTAAAAGAACTCCTGCGGAACAAAATTCCGGCACCTCGGCGTCTCCGAAGACCTTAAAAAAGTAGTTAGTGGGACGTAAAGCAAATAACATTAATAATAATAATAATAATAATAATAATAATAATAATAATAATAATAATAATAATAATAATAATTGTTACGGAGTTATCCGTGGTAGTTAGAGGTGAAAGAAGGTGCGGGCGGGAATAGGTCTCAACTTACGAAATTAAAGTTAATTTAAACTTTAACAAAGGTTATATTTTCTTTTCAAAATCAACAAATGACAACAAATAACAAAGATGTAACAGGTACCAAGTAGCAAGTTAACAATTTAAGAATTTACAGAGCCCCAAGATTAATTTATGAACTCTCAGCTCACCACCACAATAGTTACAGGGCAGAAAACCCCTAAGTACAAGGAGCACTTGCTCCTAATTACAATGTTAAGATGAAAAGAGCAGACCCGCTCTCAATTTTACCAGCCTGTTAAAGGCTACAACAACCTTTATTCCTAACTGCCCTTAAGGTGCACATACCGTGAAACAGGGGTATCTTGTACCCAACCTACAGGGCCTTCACACGAAGAAAACAAACTCTGGGTTAATTAAATGGCCCAAAAAACAAATTGACTGGAGGCGTAGCTTGCACTCCTACATGAAATTTCTTAAAACCTAGGTGGCACTTGGCCAGTTATACAGGGGCTAATCCCATACTAGGGAGGTGACTAGTTGGCAAATAAGTTTAAGACTTTAAGAAGGAAGAGAAAAATGGTTACGAAAACATAGTCACCTCAAATTCAAAATGAAGGGGAGTTCGAGAGGGTTAAGCACTCTCTATCCCAACTTGCGGCTAACTTACATGAATACAGAAAGGTTTACATAAAAAGGATTCGAACCTTCCCCCGCGGGTTAAAACTGCTGAGCTGGCAAGACATAAAGATGTTAACAGGCCATTACCTTGTAGATGAACTGCTGCTTGGAGAAAGAGGCTCTTCCCGCCCCCTGCTATATACTGTATGTTCACACACTGCGAAAGATGTTACTGAAGTGGCCCCGAGACCAAAAAATCAGCAGTTTTTATACCCTCGTGGAAAATTCGAGACCTTTCAAGAATGAAAAAGACACACCCCTTCAACTTTATTGGTAGACAAGGAATTACACATGGAAACCTGAGGAAGAAAGCTATGATTGGAGGAAAATTAATTACAGAAATTACCGATTGGTTAAATTCAAAACTGGCGGAAAGAGAAGGGTATTACTGCCAACCCAAAAAATGACTGAAAGAAATTTAACAAAGAACAAATTTATGAATACCAAATTTCTTCCAAAAAAAGTTCCTTCACTTCGCACTAGGGTGCACAATTATAGTTCTTAAGTAGTACCATCTAGAAGAGAATGTTCACACTTCTTACTACAGAGCAAACAAATACCAATCGAAAGAGACATAGTCAGAACACTTCAATATTTACAGTAGAGACATCTTCCGAGAAACTTTTGATTTAATACAGATTGTTAAAGTTCAGGCTTCCTCCTGTAGAGGGATTTCAACTGGCGCAATATTTGAATTCGCGGCGTGGAGGTGTACCGCCCGGTACAACAACAACAACAACAACAACAACAACAACAATAATAATAATAATAATAATAATAATAATAATAATAATAATAATAATAATAATAATAATAATAATAATAATAATTTCTGGTGATGATGTTACTATTACAACTCATAGCAGCCCTCGTAAGGTAGGCTCCCCGATAAGGGTGGGTGATGTCTGCTGTTGAAAGTAAACTGCATACCATGAAGTTTAATGTTTTTATCTGCGAAGTATGATCATGTCACTGACGGCAGTAATCATTATAGGTATCAGAAACCGAATATGTTATAGGCACCATTTTTCTTTACTTGTAACTTACGACCATAGATGTACAGATGAATCAGCATGGACAAGAACACCAATAGTACCGCCGAAAGACAGCAAATAAACATTCCGTTATCATACTTACAATGGGGGAGAAAAGGAAGTAATTCCCAATACTAGATGATTATCTCGAGCAAATTCCAGGTTTCTCTGTCACAAAAGCTGAGCTTGAAATAGCGATAATCGATTCTGCTTCCGGTCAGCCAGCCTTGATAAAAACTTCGTCGCAGTACGTCACTGGAGTTTATTCCAGAAAATTCATTCGGAGTGAAAGAGCCCTCACGAAAACAGGTATGTTCCCTTAGTGTAATTTAAGTAATTTGTTCGGTTTATCTTCTTTGGAACTAATTAATATGCATGAGTAGAAAGTTTTAACTGTCCGCCTCTGTGATGTAATGGTTAGTGTGATTAGCCGCAACCCCGGGATATCTGAGTTCGATTCCCGGCTTTGGCAAGAAATTTGAAAAATGGTACGAGGGCTGGAACGGGGTCCACTCAGCCTCAGGAGATCAACTGAGTATAGGGGGTTCGATTCCCCCCTCAGCCATCCACAAATACTTTTCCGTGGTTTCCCATTTCTCCTCCAAGCAAATACCGGGATGCTACCTAACGTGAGGCCATGGTCGCTTTCTTCCCTCTTTCTTGTATATCCCTTCCAATCTTCCCACCTCCCCACAAGCGAGGTACTGGTCCTCCTGCTCAGGTGTACCCTCCCAACCCAAAGTCTCACGCTCCAGGAAACTGCACTTGAGGCGGTAGAGGTGGGATCTTTCGCCGAGTCCGAGCGAAAAACCAACCCGGGAGGGTAAACGGGTTAAGAAGAAGAAAGTTTTAACTGCAGCATGTATGAATGGTGAATCGAAACCTTTGACGGAACTCATCACAGCATCTCATCTCCCGACATAGCTATCCTATTGATCGGGAGAAATGTTGTGTATTAATATATTAAGTAGAGAAACAGACAGTATCCGCGACTCTATGTGTTTATTTATTTATCCTGATTTGCATATTTTTGCGTATTGATTTTGCGCATGGTTTTTAGCCCGCCCCGCGGTGTACGGGTAGCGTGTCTGCCTCTTGCTCGCAGATCCCGGGTTCGATTCCCGGTGAGGTCAGGAAATTTAATTGAATCTGAGAGCTTTCGATTTTAATTTGTCAGATGAGAAGAAGAGTAAGTATAATAAAGCTCACGGACCGACATCATTCAACTATTTCTTCCAAGGAGAACACTTTTTTTTCTTTCTTTTTTTGCAAGTTGCTTTACGTCGCACCGACACAGATAGGTTTTATGGCGACGATAGGACAGGAAAGGGCTAAGAGTGGGAATGAAGCCGCCGTGGCCGTAATTAAAGTGCAGCCCCAGCATTTTCCTGGTGTGAAAATGGGAAACCACGGAAAACCATCTTCAGGGCTGCTGACAGTGGGGTACGAACCTGCTATCTCCCGAATACTGGATACTGGCAGCACTTAAGTGACTGCAGCTATCGAGCTCAGTGAGAACACTTTTACAACAGGATCTTTAAAACTGTACTGTTAACATTTAAAATTCAGTTAGATTCACACCTCAAAATAAGTTTTGCACCACCTAAGGTTCATGGTTGCTTACGATAAAGTATGGGAGGAACGTACTATACACGCTTTATATAAAGGACTGTTCCCACGCGTCGAGTAATTTAGCAGAGTACTGATGGTCGTACTGTACTGTAAATTAGTGTGTGTCCCCACGAGTCGAGTCTGTGTGTCCATTTAGTGTACTCCATGGGTTCACAACGGCAAGTGGTGGTGATCATTTCGGAAAAGAACAAGAGTTGATCAAGGGAGGTCGAATAGGATAGATGAAACTGAGAAGCCTGGCACAAGTAAGTCACGACGGCAAGTTCTTCGTCCACCGGGCGAGTTGGCCGTGTGGTTAGGAGCGCGCAGCTGTGAGCTCGCATCCGGGAGATAGTGGTTTCGAACCCCTGTCGGCAGACCTGAAGATGGTTTTCCGTGATTTCCCATTTTCACACCAGGCAAATGCTGGGGCTCTACCTTAACTAAGGCCACGGCCGCTTACTTCCCATGCCTAGGCCTTTCCTGTCCCATCGTCGCCATAAGACCTATCTGTGTCGGTGCGACGTTAAGCAACTAGCAAAAAAAAGTTCTTCGTCGACAGGCTATACGCGTAAGTTTGAGCATGTCTGCTAGAATTAGAAAAAATATCCGAACTAAAATAAACAGAAGAACGTGCGTTTGGACGAGAATACTCGTCCTTAGTGCTTCCAATAGCCTATTGCAGGAACGAATGTCTTTTAGGATTGAATATGTCTAAAACAGTTACCATTACCTAGTAAACAAAGTACAAACCAAGATACAACGATACAACGATCCTATACAGTATAGCAAAATTCATGGGTAACCATCGATTAGTAGTTTAGTGACAAAATAAATGTGAAGAAATCACTGTACAACAGTTTATATTTAAGATTAACAAATCAGTTGAGTATATAGTTCACAAATTATCACAAATTATATGAAAGAAAAAGGGCTCTTGTTGAAAAAAATTGTCTCTACCTACCAATTTATGCTGATCGCGTCGATTCTTCAATACGTCGCAACTTTCCATCTTACAAGTCAAACCATTTTATATTCGAAAGTATATACAGTATGTTATCTGTGCCTACCCCACATTTCTTAGATATTTATTTTTTCCAAGTTCCGCCCTTTAATTGGATCGAATACTTTTACATTTACTTTTAGTACAATTTCTTTATGCCCAGAACCTTCTTTGTCCGAGCAAGTCGTGTAGACCGTCGAGTGTAAACAGGCCTTTACGAAAAACACAATTGCTTTGAAGAATATACGCAAACCTACAAAAAAAATTATACATACTTTGATAAAGGACATCCGCATTGTTGTTCGAGTCATCAGTCCATAGACTGGTTTGATGCAGCTCTCCACGCCACCCTATCTTGTACGAACGTTTTAATTTCTACGTAATTACTACATCCTACATCTGCTCTAATCTGTTTGTCATTTTTACACCTTGATCAACCTCTGCCATTTTTATCGACTACATTTTACTCAAAAACTAACTGAATAAGTCCATGGTTTCTTAAGATGTGTCCTAACATTCTATCTCATCTTCTGGTGAAATTTCGCCAAATTCTTCTCCTCTCACCAATTCGATTCAGTATATCTTCATTTGTAATTCGATCTATCCATCTCACCTTCAACATTCTTCTGTAACACCACATTTCGAAAGCTTCTATTCTCTTTCTTTCTGAGCTAGTTATCGTCCATATTTCACTTCCATATAATGCCACAATCCAGACGAAGGTCTTCAGACACATCTTTCTAATTCCTATATCAGTGTTCGAAGTGAGCACATTTCTTTTCTTAAGAAAGGCCTTCCTTGCTTGTGCTAGTCTGCATCTTATGTCCTCTTTACTTCTGTCATCGTTAGTTAGTTTACTACCCAAATAATAATATTCATCTACTTCCTTTAAGACTTCATTTCCTAATCTAATATTACCTGGATCACCTGCCTTTGTTCGACTGCAATCCATTACCTTTATTTTGAACTTATTAATTTTCATCCTGCACTCCTTACGTCCATACCATTCAGCAACTTCTCTTGGTCTTCTGCATTCTCAGATAAAATAACAATATCATCGACAAATCTCAGGGTTTTGATTTCCTCTCCTTGGATTGTGATCCCCTTTCCAAATTCCTGTTTGATTTCCTTTACTGCCTGTGCTATGTAAACACTGAAAAGTAGGGGGACAAACTTCAAACTTGCCTCGTTCCTTTCTGGATTGCTTCTTCTTTTCCAAAGCCCTCGATTCTTATCACTGCAGGCCAGTGGCGGCTCGTGGCTGTAAAGTATAGTGAAGAGGTATAACCCGTTCGGTTTCGAGCGACAGACTTACGAACTTTTTTATTTCTTTATTTGCTTACTCTCCAGGGTTGGTTTTTCCCTCGGACTCAGCGAGGGATCCCACCTCTACCGCCCCAAGGGAAGTGTCCTGGAGCGTGAGACATTGGGTCGGGGATACAACTGGGGAGAATGACCAGTACCTCGCCCAGGCGGCCTCACCTACTATGCTGAACAGGGATGGGAATTGATAGGCAAGGACGAGTGAAGGAAGCGGCCGTGCCCTTAAGTTAGGTACCATCCCGGCATTTGTCTGGAGGAGAAGTGGGAAACCACGGAAAACCACTTCCAGGATGGCTGAGGTGGAAATCGAGACCACTTCTACTCAGTTGACCTCCCGAAGCTGAGTGGACCCCGTTACAGCCCTCGTACCACTTTTCAAATTTCGTGGCAGAGTCGGGAATCGAACCCGGGCCTCCGGGGTGGCAGCTAATCACACTAACCACTACGCCACAGAGGCGGACAAGATTTGGGAATTACGTGTTGTTTTTGGTTGTTTTGTACTCGTACCTCGTACTTGTGACTGGCGGAGGGTCCAGCACGTGACCACGATTTATTGAATTTAATGTTTCGTCATGACCACGAAAAGCTAGTTCTTGCTTACTTAAATAGAGCACTGCATCAATTACCAACTGAAGGAAAAGCCTAATTAAATGTACATTTTTATTGAACTGTACAGTTACAATATACAGTCTGGCATTACCCTTCATGACATCAGAAATCGTATTTTGGTTTGTTTCCAATGTCTGCAAATCAAGCTGCCATATTATATGTTCTGCAGAGTCTGTGTGCTTATGTGAAGAACGTGTTATGTTCAAAAGGGCTGAAAATCCCCCTGGTTCTCATCAAGTCATGCGAGCTCTTGGTGCTCCAAACGCCGTACAATAAAACATTTTCTTTCCGTAAAACCAACAAATGTCATAAGAAAAATAAATTTAAGTAATTCATTATGGTAAAAATAAGTGGTGAAGTGGCACTTCACCTGAAAAGCCGCCCCTGCTGCAGGCTGATTTTTATCCAAATTGTAGATAATTCTTCGCTCTCCGTATCTGACCACAATCGCCTCTATAATCTCAAATACCTTGGACCAATCAACATTATCAAATGCCTTTTCTAGATTTACGAACGCCATGTACGCGGGCTTGTCCTTCTTAATTCGATCCTCTAAAATTAGACGTAAAGTCAAGATTGCTTCATGTGTTCCTACATTTCTTCTCAAGCCAAACTGATCTTATCCCAACTCAGCTTCAACTTGTCCTTTCCATTTCTTCTGTAAATAATACGTGTTAAAATTTTGCAGGCATAAGATACTAAACTAATTGTGCAGTAGTTTTCACACTTGTCCGCACCGGCTTTCTTGGGAATTGGTATAACAGCGTTCTGCCGAAAGTCGGGTGGCACATCTCCTGCCTCATACATCTTACACACTAGATGGAATAATTTTTCCATGCTGGCAATCAGTAATTCAGAGAGAATGTCATCAATTCCAGGTGGCTTGTTCCTATTTAGGTCTCTCACTGCTCTGTCGAACTCTGACCTCAAAATTGGGTCTCCCATTTCAAAAGCATCAACAGCCTCTTCTTGTTCCAGAGCCAAATCATCTACGTCTTTACCTTGATACAACTGTTGGATGTGTTCATCACATCTTTCTGCTTTGTCTTCTTTCCCTAGATGTGGTTTTCCATCTGAGCTCTTTCTCCAAAGATTTCCTTGATTTTCCTGTATGCAGCATCTACCTTTCCTAGGACCATACAACCTTCAACATCCTTGCATTTCTCCTTCAGCCAGTTTTCCTTAGCTATCTTGCACTTTCTATCCATTCCATTCTTTAATCGCGTGTATTCTTTTCTGCCCTCTTCATTTCTTGCATTCTTATATTTTCGTTGCTCATCAGTCAGGTCTAGTATCTCATGAGTTATCCTTTGATTCTTAGTTGATCTTTCCTCCCTTCCTAATATTTCTTCAGCAGCTCTACTGACCTCTTTTTACACGACTGTCCATTCTTCCTCTATTGTGTTTCCTTCAGTCTTTTCATTTAGTCCTTGTGCAACATATTCCTTGAAACATTCCATCGCACTCTTTACTTTCAATTTTTGGACTTCATCCCTTCTTCAGTTTCTTCAACTTCAGATGGCATTTCATGACTAACAAGTTGTGGTCAGAGTCCACGTCTGCTCCTGGAAAGGTCTTGAAATCCAACACCTGGTTTCTGAATCTCTGTCTAAGTATGATGAAGTCTATTTGATACATTCCAGTGTCTCCAGGACTCATCCACGTATACAGCCGTCGTTTGTGGGGGGTGAACCAAATATTAGCAAGGACTAAATTATGATCAGTGCATAATTCAACCAGCCGACTTCCTCTTTCATTCCTTTGTCCCAGTCCGAATTCTCCTACTGTATTACCTTCTCTTCGTTGGCCTACCACTGCATTCCAGTCACCCATCACAATTGGATTCTCGTCACCTTTTACATATTGTATTAAATCTTTTATCTCTTCATATATTATTTCGATATCTTCATCATCTGTTGAACTAGTAGGCATATAAACCTGTACTATTCTGGTGGGTATTGGTTTGGTGTCTATCTTGACGACAATAATCCTTTCACTATGCTGGCCGTAGTAGCTTACCCGCTGTCCTATTGTCTTATTCATTACTAAACCAACTCCTGCATTTCACCTGTTTGATTTAGTGTTGATAATTCTGTAGTCTCCTGGCTAAGAATCCTGTTCGTCCTGCCAACGTACTCCACTTATACGAACTACATCTAACTTTAGTTATCCATCTCCCTTTTCGGATTCTCTAACCTACCACAACGATTCAAACTTCTAACATTCCACGCTCCGACTCGCAGAATGTCAGTATCTTTCTTCCTGATGATCGTCCCCTCTCACGCAGTCCCAACCCGGAGATCCGAATGGGGGCTATTTTACCTACGAAATATTTAACCCGGGAGGAAGCCATCATTACATCATTCATACAGAGAGAGCTACATGTCCTGGGGAGTTAGTTACGGCTGTAGTTTCCCGTTTCTTTCAGCCGTGTAGGATTCAACACAGCTAAGCCATGTTGAGTAATAATTTACAAGGCCATATCAGTCAATCATCTAGACTGCCGCCCTTGCTACCTCCGAAAGGCTGCTACTCCCCTTTCGATGAACTATTCGTTAGTCTTGCAACATAACCCCACATTACAGCAATAACGTTACCCTTAAAAAACTCCATAGGGGTTACGAGAAATGGGGAAAGGAAAGGGTTAACAAGCAAAATATAGAAACATGTATGAAATTCAGAAATACACTTACCCAGAAACAAGCAGACAATTAGGGAAGTAAACTGAAAACTCACCCTATAAAAAGGAACTTGAATCCCAGGATAACGTCGCGCCAAACTACTAAATGAAAGCACTTGAATGCTTTAAATTAAAATTATAATTAATCTTTGGAACAGATTATAATAAAATCAAATTAGTGATAATATAATAAAACTTTTGTAAAATAAGTAAATCTTTGAAACAAAATATAATATAGTAATTTAAAATAAATTTTCTCAATAAACAAGTGTTAAAATTGGTGTACCAACACAATTTATATTTTTTACAACATTTTAACTTCCTCAAATTTAATAAATCTACGTGTGGGACGAACATCTAGGGTGAATGAACGTAAAGGGTTTATAACAATTTCTAGCGGAGGGATAAAAACACGCGTAAAAACATAATCTTATGCATAGATCAAATTAAGCAATCCAAAGTAATAAGAGCGTAAGGTCCACCCCGAAGAAAACTATTTAAACACACGAAAGCCGAGACCCAAATTTAAAAAAAATCAATCACAGGTCAAACAAACCAACATCTAGAATAAAATCAGAAGGATCAATAAACAAGCTAAATCAAATTACATGGACGAAGAAGTAATTAGTAATAATCCTAGACTCAGTAACCCATTCATCCACACATTGAGTATCAATAACAACCAATCCCATGATAAACAAAAACAAATCAGCGTCCCCACGCGAGAACAAAAAGAAGATCAAAGTCGATTAACAATGAAATCATTACGTCATAAACGAATATGGAGGGAGGGGAACACAACAATGCAATATTAAAGAAAATAATTTAAACGTTAGAAACACTCCACTAGAAACGCCATAAATCCCCACGTAATTACAAGCTCTAAGGAAGATATCGCTTTTTTGAAATTTACAGTTTAAATGTAGGTTTCAATTTTTTACAATGTTTTAATATGTAAAGCGTCCCAAAGATTAAAGAAGAAGAATTAGACATTTTCTTTTAAATGACTTATATATCATAATGCTAATAATTAGCAAGCGAAGATAATTTTAAAAGAAATGAAAAATTTAAAATATCCAAGAGAAATTAAAATTTACCAAATGAAATAATAATATTAATTGTAAAACTTAAGGACGAAAAAGGAAGCAAATCGTGATTTACTCAGCGCATGAGGTCAACACAAGGCAATTTACGGAATCAAAGATAACGAAAATAATTAACAAACCACAACAGAAGGAAGAAAATAAAAACCCAAATAATGAGGGCGAGGAATACCATATCCAATAAAACACAAGAAAAATAATAGTAATAACTCAAGCACAAAACAAAATAATACAAGAAATCACAAATAAACAACCGAAATAATGAGAGGAATATAAAATTTGGATAAGCGGAATAAGTTTCAAGTTACCGGCCAAAACAATCGAGTCATTTTAAAATATCAACAAAATGGCGCTCCAACTGCGTAATAGAAAGAGTACATAAAACCAAATATCTCACCGCATATCCCAGAAAAGTCATTTAAATGAGGTGTAATAAGATAAATTACACGATCCAACATATTAGATTAATTAGTACTTACAAGAGGGGCGAGGTATTCCATCGTAACTTACCACCTGTGGACATATGCACTGAGAAAATCACCCTGTCTAAACGAACAAGAAATAAACTAAACTTCCGTACATGATTAAGAAAACACCAATAGAATGCTACATATCTGTCACAAGCACTATTCCTTATAGGGATATAATAGTAGTTTCTAACTGACCCCTGTCGGTTTGAGCTTCATCCTTACAGTTGTGGACTGAGACATGGCTTGATGCTTCCGCACACAGCCAAGTCCAATGGCAGACGACTCCCGCTTTCAGTAAGCGACCGCACGAACGTTTGAACCGGGCGAATTACGCGCACTCTGGCGGAAGAGTTCGTACACGAGGGAGACGAGTAAGTAGATTCAATGTCAGATGGTATAAGGGTCCACTACACTTGACATGCGGTAGATACAGGCCGCTATGAATGGATCTTTCACAATAAATCCATCATTATCTGAAGGCTTTGCCTTGTCGCTGCAACCATTGATCTCTTCTCTCTGCGATCCTTTTCATCTCTCCATAATCTTGGCATCCCATCATCTCAATTACCTCTTCAATGATCTTCTTCCGTTGTTTCCCTCTGCCTTTCTTTCCCATCACCTTGCCTTCGAACAAGTTCTCTATGAAGTCATTATGCCGGAGAATGTGACCAAAAACTGACGCTTTTCTCCTTTTTATCGTTGTTATTAAATGTCTCTGGGTGTTTATTTCTCTAAGCACTGCTTCATTAGTTTTCTTCTCAATCCAGCTAGTTTTTGTCATCTTCCTCCATAGCCACATTTCCACTGCCTCTAGTAGTTTCACGTCCTCCTTCAAGAGAGTCCATCCTTCACAGCCATATAGCAGCACACTCCAAATGAATGTTTTGATAAACAATTTATTTTGTTCATTATCTAAGGATTTATTAATTAAGAGCTGCTTCTTCTCCTCAAAAGCTTTCTTACACAGGGAAATTCTTCTTTTTATTTCCACAGTGCATCTGTTGTCATCGGTAATAACTGATCCTACGTAGCAGAACTTGTGAACCTGTTTTATTAAAATATTTCCAATTCTGAGATGTGCCTCTGGCTTCATTTTAGATTTGCTTACATTAATGTTAAGTTGGAAATCTTTTAAGATGGATGTTAATTTGTTTAGCATGATCTGCATGTTTTTCTCATTGTCAGCCAGAAGTGCAATATCGTCGGCAAATCTAATACAGTGTACAGTTGTTCCATTTATTTTAATGCCAGGTGTCTTTGATTTAAACATTTTCATGGCCTCTTCAATGTACAAATTAAACAGAAATGGCGATAAGGAACACCCCTGTCTTACTCCTTTCCTGATCCTCACCTTGCATACTTTTTCATTACTTTAGATGTTTATTCTTTGATTGATGTACAGGTTTAGTATTGCTTTTCTGTCTTTCCAGTCCAAATGTATATCCTTCATAATTTTGAACAGTCTTTTCCACTGAACATTGTCAAAAGCTTTTTCCAGGTCTACAAAAGCTATATATGTATTTCTGTTAAGCTCTAGTCTTCTCTCCAAGATGGTTTTAGGTGCTATAATAGCTTCTCTCGTTCCTACTCCTTTCCTCAACCCAAACTGATCATCATCTAGATTCTGCTCAATTTTCATTTTGATTCTGTTTTTTAATATGCATGTGAATATTTTTGCTGCATGTGAAACAAGGCTTAGTATTCTGTAATTGGAGCATTCAGTTGAATCTCCTTGTGCAGAAGTACTGCTTTGCTTTCTACAAAATCCTCTGGCATATCTCCGTTTTCATAGCAGTACTGGGTGAATAAATCCAGGATCAAGTTATACCCGACGTAAAGTTATTTTTAATGCGAGCGGAAGAAAATGCAGTCAAAGTTCAAACACATTTTAAACACAAAAAACTTAGATGTGCCGTACATACACATCTTTCGAATACAGCAGTTTATTAGTGGAAGGTTTAACTTTCAATAATTATGCTTGTAACGTAACAACGTTACAGGCTGGTCTCTCAACAGATACTCATCCGATATGGTTGCACATGCGGCTTGGCTATTAGCTTCATTGGGACGCGCAAGCCTCCCCGCCACGGCAAGGTCACATGGTTTGCAAGGGAGGACATCCGTATATAAATCTGAAAATCCCAATCTGAGTTTTGGTACGGTGTTACGCCATCCAGTGCGTTGAGGCACACTTAGATAATTTGTCCCACCAGGCGGTTCAAGCTGTCCTACTCTACCCTGACCCACACTATAACAGCATACCTCCGAGATCATCCAGGATGAAAAAAATGGGTTTCTACGTCTTCACACGATCTCTTTTAGGTGATGCCAGAATTTTCAATCGGACTGAAGTGAGCAGACATCGCAGACCATTATATTAGTTTGATTTGGATCTCCTTGATGAAGACGTTTTCATGACGGAAGCTATGCCCGCGCGTATTGCCGTCTTGCAGGACGAACCTGTCTCACGTATGCTACCCGTATGGCTGAACAATGGATTGGAGGATGCAGTCCCCATATTATGGTGACCTCGACTACGACGAGCGGCATCCGAAGTCCATACCAGATGCTGGCCCAAAATATGACGGATCCGCCTTCCTACTGGACCCATGGTAATGACGTATATGATTCGTCTGGCGTTACCTCGCTCTCTCCACACTCGCCACACTCTCCTCTGACGATTATCAGGCGTCAGACTAATTCTGCACTGATCAATGAAGACGACTTGACTCCATGATGCAAGGTTGCCGTCAGGATGGCATTACTCAGCCCTGTTGTGGAGTCTACTCGGTTCCTATGAGCCAATATTCGCAAGTAATGGTCATCAACTTCTTCTATTGAACGCGAGTGACTACGGCGAGAACGATCTTGAGTATTTTTCACACTAAAGGGGTTCTACGTACTACCAACGCCACTACGGTGAACACCAATCAGGTGGGCAATTTTCCTTACGGGGAGGCCTTGCTGATGCCATGTAACATTGTGCTTAGGATTAAATGCTGCAATGAATCGTTGAGGTATATACTGTATATACACACTAAACAGGCCGCAAGCTGCGTTCTGAGCTTGTTGTTTCCAAGGGTTCCAGTTACAGTACACTCTTCTGGACTCTCCCGAGATTGCATGTTTAACCAATAGGTGATGTTATATCGCGTTCCGATGTCTCTTTATCCTGAGATTACTGTCTCAGTGGACATCCTCCCGGAACACCCAAAATACACCTGATCTAAAACTTCCTTTGAGGTTTGTGTAATATAACATTTATTAACTGTACGGATCTTCTCTAGTGAATAAAACAAGTAGTACAGTTGCAATGACTGGTCGAGGTATAGGTACACACTAAACAGGCCACAAACTGCGTTCTGTGCTCGTTATGTCCAAGGGAGTTACGGTCAAAGCAGTATTATTAGTACTTATAAATGATATGAGTAATGAACTGGAATCAGAGATAAGGCTCTTTGTTTCTTGTGGATGATGTTAAAACATATAAAATGATAAAATAATTTACAGGATTGTGCGCAACCAGCTGCAAAAAGACCTCGACAATGTTGCGAGATAGACAGCATCAATGGTATGATGATAAACGGGGATAGAAGCCAGGTTGTGAGTTTCACTAATAGGAAAAGTCCTCTCTGTTTTAATTACTGCGTTGATGGGGTGAAAGTTCGTTATTGGGATAACTATAAGTACCTAGGTGTTAACATAAGGAAATATCTTCATTGGACTGAGCAAGTGGCCGCGTGGCTTGTGTCACATAGCTATAAGCTTGCATTAGGGAGATAGAGGGTTCGAACCCAACTGACGGCAGCCCTGAAGATGGCATTCCGTGGTTTCCCATTTTCACACCAGGCAAATGCCGGGGCTGTACCTTAATAGATCTTCATAGTGGTAATCACACATAAAAGTGAGTGTAAATAAAGGGTACAGATATCTGCACATGGTTATGAGGAGAGGGTATTTAGGGGTTGTAGTAAGGATGTGTAGGGAGAGCCTCCGTGGCTCAGACGGCAGCGCTCCGGCCCCCCACCGCTGGGTTCCGTGGTTCAAATGCTGAACGAAGCAGAGGCGGGACAGGGTTTTCTCCGGGTACTCCTGTTTTCACTGTCATCTTCCATTCCAGCAACACTCTTCACTATAATTTCATTTCATCTGTCAGTCATTAATCCTTGCCCCAGTGGGGTGCGATAGGCTTCCGCAGCCGGCAAAATTCCTATCCTCACCGGTCGAATGACTGGAAACAGTTTGAGGATTTTCATTCAGTAAGGATGTGTAAGAGAGGAGAGGTAAGTCTCTGCTAAGACCCGAACTAGAGTATTGTTCCTATGCACGTGACCCCTCACCAGAATTACTTGATTCAAGAACAGGAAAAAGAATCCAAAGAAAAATCTCGATTTGTTCTAGGTGATTTCCGACAAATAGCAGCGTTACGAAAATATTGCGAAGTTTGGGCTGAAAAGACTTGGAAGAAAGGAGACACAGATTCATGTTCATAATTAAAGTGTTCATTATGCAGTACTTATAGTAAATATGTAACTAAAGCACAATTTATTGCACTACCATTTTGAAACTTCACAACTCGGTTCAATAGAGTCATCGAGGACGGAGCAGATATTTATCGTCAGGCCTTCTGACTTCAGATAGGCGCATGCGCAGCAGCCATACTTACCCCTCGCACCCCTTACCTGTCAACCACGTGACTTCTCGTCAGACCATAATATGTTTATACGACCTTTTTCCTGTATAAAGAGTGGTATTTCCTGCAGCAATGGTAAACTGACCAATTACTAAGAATATCATAAGACACTCAGCATACCAGTCGACGACTGGTGTAAAACAGTAATTCATACTGTTCGTACTTCTAGACCGAATTTGCTATCATTTCGAATGTCCGGCTCCATGGCTAAATGGTTAGCGTTCTGGCCTTTGGCCACAGGAGTCCCGGGTTCGATTCCAGGCAGGGTCGGGAATTATAACCATCATTGGTTAATTCCGCTGGCACAGAGGCTGGGTGTATGTGTCGTCTTCATCATCATTTCATCCTCATCACGACGAGCAGGTCGCCTACGGGAATCAAATCAAAAGACCTGCACCCGGCGAGCCGAACATGTTCTAGGACACTCCCGGCACTAAAAGCCATACGCCATTTCTATTTCCATCATTTCGAATCAGAATTTATGCCCTCTCGACACTTGAATTACAGTAAGTTATAATTTAATTCAAACATAACTAAAGGGGATTTTTTTTTAGTTTCAGGAAGGAAGTATGTGCCGCTACCGACGCCCTTGCCGTGCTACCGGACCCTCTCGTGGACGCCGCTGGCTACTGCTAGGATTTCGATATCTCCGCGAGTTCTTCCTCCATACTTCGCAGCAAGGCTACAAATATATCGCACAACCAGGGCGAAGCATGATCGAGAGGTAAAATAAAAGCAATGTAAATGTAGTTTCATAAGTTGTGCAACAAGATACAAAGTTCAAAAAAATTAGGGGGACATGTTTTGTAACGTCTGATATGTGAACGTTAATTTGGTAGATGGGGTTCCAGTGGTCGTACAGCATACCTTGAGACCTTAGCTACTCAGGGTATGTCAAATAGAAGTTATACCCCATCTGTAGGTGTAACCATGCATTAAACTGTCAGCTGACCCCTCAAAACAAAATGAATAGCGGTGCGTCCGTGTGTCGTGAGGTACACAGACTACTGCGGTCATTTGAGCACGTTGTACGTCAACCAGCACATCCCATGAGACATGTTATCGAGGTTCAAGTCCCAAGGTCCGTCACTTTGATCCGGGAAGGATGGACTTTTCGTGTGTTGCTCTGGATCTCAATGTCTATCCGTCAGTTATTCACCGCTTGTTGAATCGCTACAGTGAGACAGGCCAGTTCACAAGGAGGGCTGGACAAGGTCGTGGACGCATGACAACATCACAGGATGACCTATATCTGACCATCTGTACGTTGCGGCGTCGTTCAGCAACTGCCAGAGAACTGCAACAAGACATCAGGAGGGTCACTGGAGTCACGGTGTCTGACCAGACAGTAAGGAACAGGTTAAGATAAGGGTCCCTACGACCCAGACGTCCTGTTCGAGTGCCCCGTTTAACGCAGCAACATCGCGCAGCTCGCCTTCTGTTTGTCCGTACCCACGTCAACTGGCAACTTCGCCAAAGGAGACCTGTGTTGTTCACAGGCGAGTCCAGATTTCCCCTGACACAGGGTGATGGACGTCAACGTGTATGGAGACACCGTGGTGAGCAGTACATGCCAAATGTTGTCCAGGATGGCGACCGATTCGGACAAGGTTATGTAATGATGTGGAGTGGCATCAGTATTGATGGCCGTACGGATATTGTCGTCGTCCGTAGGATACATCGAGTAGATACTGCTACAGCATATTTTGGTTACTTCATACGGTGTTGGCCCTGAATTCGTACTCATGCACGACAATGCCAGGGCTCATGTAGCGCGCATCATCAGAGCTGTCTTACGAGAACTGGACATTCAAGAGATGGAATGGCCAGCAGTGACTTCCGACCTTAATCCCATTGAACATGTGTGCGATAGGTTTGACAAAAGTGTTCGTGGGCGTCCTATTCCACCGGAGACTCGCCAAGACCTCGAACAGGCTCTCACTGAAGAATGGGACCTGATACCGCAACGTGACCTCCGTCGAATTTTACGGAACATGCCACGTAGGTGCCAAGCTGTGACAAATGCTCCTGGAGGACATACACCATACTGAAGCTCTCCAACTGTGTTAAAAGTCCACCCTGCAGGACTGTCATCACTTTGTTTTCGCCCCTATTTTGACCTTTCTGTCTGTGTTCTGAAAATGAACGCGAATCCATCGATCTTCTTTGGTATACTTCAACGGTAAAGAATTAAGGTTTAGTTGGTAACATACCTGGGTATGAAGTATTGTTTTGTGCAGCATGGCATACGTTCAAAACATGTTCCCCTAATTTTTTGAACCGTGTATTTTCGAACTTTTGTATCCCTTTCTCCTTGCAGGGCTGTAAATTAGGGGTGATTTACGTGTATTTTCCTTTGGAAGTACGAGTTATCCACTTAGATGTATGTCAACTAGTTATCGTAAGTGAAATCAAGGGACAGATAGGATGAGAAAAGAACGTATTTTGTGCCGTGTAGATTTGAGCCCGTCTTTTGAGCAAAGCATAGCAATGGCATGGTTGTCTCTTTCAGAAGTGAACTGCGTAACTCTTCAGATATATTAACTCATGACATCTGCAACTCATCGGCAGCTTTTAAATACTTGTAGGAGCTTGACCATAGGGATAAAAGATTTTCCCCCATCGCATACCACAAATTTCCACACGGTTCGCGTCGCGTGAACGTGGTGGTAAAATCATGTATCATAAATGTCCAGAAAACTCTTCGAACACTTCTGAATAACTGCGGTGGTGGTGGTGATTATTGTTTTAAGAGGAAGTACAACTAGGCAACCATCCTCTATATAACACTAATCAGAGGGAAAAATGGAAGGGGTCCGACACTTCGAAAAATGAAGGTATCGGCCAAAGGAAGGCAAGGGCCACGAAGGGCGTGAAAATGAAAGACTCCCTAGCCCTCGCAAACCTAATAGCGTCGGGGTCGGAAAAGAACAAGAGTTGACCAAGGGAGGTCGGATAGGATAGATGAAAGTGAGGAGCCTGACAATAACTGCGGAACGATGTCAGGGTGTAATATTCTGCTCAACAACGCATCATTTCAAGTGTACATGAAGTACATGTTCCAAGCTTTTGGAGTCAAATTGCCAACAAGTGCAAGAAATATGTCATATGCAGTATCATAATGTTTATAGTGACACTCGGGTGGATGTTCTGCTCTCATATCCTGTTGAAACCAGAGAACGCTTCTGCCATGTGTCTGGAAACATACACCTAGTAAAATGTTGCGCCTTTACTCTGTATCTCTTGGGCGTTATCCATTACACGTTGCTAACATCGAACAATAAGCAACCGTGGCCGACCAGGAAATGTTGTTGGTGCATGAGTGAGAACGTTGGTAGAGAAGTTCTTTTAAAGTTCCCACACCTTCGAAACTAACGTGTGCCATTCATCATTGCAGCCACTACTACCCTCCGCTCAAATTTTGATCGTTCAGGCGCTTTGCTATGCTATGCTGTCTATATACCGTTAGGTTATACACTGACTGACAGAGCAAATGCAACACCAAGAAGGAGTGGTCAGAACTTTATGCCAATTGCAGGGTAGACTGACGTCACTGAGGTATGCTCATGATGTGAAATGCGCCGCTGTGCTGCGCACGTAGCGAACGATAAATGGGACACGGCGTTGGCGAATGGCCCACTTCGTACCGTGATTTCTCAGCCGACAGTCATTGTAGAACGTGTTGTCGTGTGCCACAGGACACGTGTATAGCTAAGAATGCCAGGCTGCCGTCAACGGAGGCATTTCCAGCAGACAGACGACTTTACGAGGGGTATGGTGATCGGGCTGAGAAGGGCAGGTTGGTCGCTTCGTCAAATCGCAGCCGATACCCATAGGGATGTGTCCACGGTGCAGCGCCTGTGGCGAAGATGGTTGGCGCAGGGACATGTGGCACGTGCGAGGGGTCCAGGCGCAGCCCGAGTGACGTCAGCACGCGAGGATCGGCGCATCCGCCGCCAAGCGGTGGCAGCCCCGCACGCCACGTCAACCGCCATTCTTCAGCATGTGCAAGACACCCTGGCTGTTCCAATATCGTCCAGAACAATTTCCCGTCGATTGGTTGAAGGAGGCCTGCACTCCCGGCGTCCGCTCAGAAGACTACCATTGACTCCACAGCATAGACGTGCACGCCTGGCATGGTGCCGGGCTGCCGGGCTAGAGCGACTTGGATGAGGGAATGGCGGAACGTCGTGTTCTCCGATGAGTCACGCTTCTGTTCTGTCAGTGATAGTCACCGCAGACGCGTGTGGCGTCGGCGTGGAGAAAGGTCAAATCCGGCCGTAACTGTGGAGCGCCCTACCGCTAGACAACGCGGCATCATGGTTTGGGGCGCTATTGCGTATGATTCCACGTCACCTCTAGTGCGTATTCAAGGCACGTTAAATGCCCACCGCTACGTGCAGCATGTGCTGCGGCCGGTGGCACTCTCGTACCTTCAGGGGCTGCCCAATGCTCTGTTTCAGCAGGATAATGCCCGCCCACACACTGCTCGCATCTCCCAACAGGCTCTACGAGGTGTACAGATGCTTCCGTGGCCAGCGTACTCTCCGGATCTCTCACCAATCGAACACGTGTGGGATCTCATTGGACGCCGTTTGCAAACTCTGCCCCAGCCTCGTACGGACGACCAACTGTGGCAAATGGTTGACAGAGAATGGAGAACCATCCCTCAGGACACCATCCGCACTCTTATTGACTCTGTACCTCGACGTGTTTCTGCGTGCATCGCCGCTCGCGGTGGTCCTACATCCTACTGAGTCGATGCCGTGCGCATTGTGTAACCTGCATATCGGTTTGAAATAAACATCAATTATTCGTCCGTGCCGTCTCTGTTTTTCCCCAACTTTCATCCCTTTCGAACCACTCCTCCTTGGTGTTGCATTTGCTCTGTCAGTCAGTGTACTTGGTAGCTCTGGGATATAACCAATAGTAAATACCTATAGACTCGAGAGACGGATAGGTTCATATGCTTGAAATAGCTTTCCGGGATTTCCTCATTTCAACTCAGAGGAAATGCTCCAATTAGAACTCTTGTACAGGGTTTTCCGTATAAAACCTGACTGCCCGCACGCGGGTGAGCCACCAGGGACCGCTGGCTACTAGACCACGGGACTAACCTATGGCCCAAAGCCCAGACGCCAGTGGACCCGAGCCGCACCAGGCAGTGTCAAGAAGGACTGATCCCCATAATAACTGGCAAACGAAAGGAAAATGGTTACGACGGCATGCCACATATTCCTAACTAACACAACCTCTGGACTTTTCCAGCCCACATCCTCCTGTGTGCTATGAAAAGATGTTAGGTTTTACGTGTAAGCTCTTTCCCTTTTCTGCCTATGTGGCTTTTCCCTGACCCTTAATATCACGCCTTAACACCACCTTACCAACACAAACCTTGCCTAGTAACGCGTCTAACGTGCAAACAGGCAGGTACTCCTGTAGTACCTTTCCCACTCTTCCCTGCTATCCCTTTTCTCCTTAGAAATAAATAGCATCTCGGAGGCAATGTAGATTGTGTCGATTGCCACGCGGGGGGAGCGGGCTTCGCCCCCCTCCCCCCCAAAAAAAATTCGGCTGAGCCAAGACCGGACGGCCGGCTGGCTTCCTCCACACCCGTTGCCTACCTGACAATAGCTGGCCTGTACTCTGTCTTCGCTTCTTAAATCTGTAGGTAAATCTGATTATACAATATAAGAAAATAAACTCTTACCTTATAGCAAATGTGGAAATGTCCTTCCTCAGTTAAACAGGCACTGTGCCAGTTAAACACATTTCGATTGATATGATTTAGCTCAGTCACTGTAAACTTAATGTTTCTTATTGCAGTTCGTATATTTTCCTTAAGTTCCTCCAGAGTGCGTGAATTTTTTGGTACACTTTGTCCTTCAGAGTACCACACAAATAAAAATCACAGAGTTTCCTATTTTCACACCAGGAAAATGCTGGGACTGTACCTTAATTACGGCCACGGCCGCTCCCTTCCTACCCCTAGGCCTTTTCTATCCCATCGTTGCCATAAGATCTATCCGTGTCAGTCTGGCTTAAAGCAAATTGTAAAGAAAAAACACAGACTGTTAAATCTGGGGAGCTGGTTTACAATGTTGACACGTTTTACAGCTCCTTACGTACTCCAGCACATCCTTTTTCATGTTGGCCCAGAAGAAATCACATGAAATTCTGTGCAATGTTTTGAATTGACCTAAATGAGCACCCAAGTAAGAATAATGGAAGTAATCCATAACCATGGCTCTCGACCCACGGGGAAAAAATCCAGAGAGCTCTATTACGAGCGTTGGGATGAACGAACAATCCCCATTTCATTTGAAAGGACTGGTAACGTAGGGTCTTTGATCAAGGCAGAGCACCCTTGATATTTCTTCTGATTTTCAGACAAGTAATTAAAACTCCATGGATAATTTTGAAGGACACTGAGAGTTCCATTAGAACAAGAATTTTCTTCCAGAGCGTTGGCAGGCGATCCGACACCGTCGAACATCGTGGACAAACAATCATCGACCACATTCTCCTCCTCCCCAACATGAACAATGATAAAATTGTAAGCCGACAAACACACGATCTACCTGCCTTTTGTCCCAAGCATTTTAACATTAACATTCATCTAAGATAGGGCCTGACTGTCAGTGTGAACAGAAAAGGTCTGTGTTCTGAACACGATTGAAATTTCTCAACCCCATAATACAACAGCTAGACATTCATACTCTCAAACATAATATCTATGCTCAGCCTCGTAGAGTAATTTGCTAAAATAAGCAACATGAGCCAAACTGTCATCATTCAACCTCTGGTTCAAAACAGCTGAACCAGCAAAGTCACTAGCATCTCACTGCAATAGTAAGTCTTTCGAAAGGTCGGGACTATGCATCACAAGAGCTTTGCACAGAACACCTTCTAAAAGACAGAAAGTTTCTTCTTGGGATTCATTCCAAACAAAACGAGTATTCTTTCTTTTCAATAGGTTAAGAGGAGCCTAAATGTTAGAAAAATTTGGATTGAACCTTCCAAAAAATCCTACCATAACAAGAAACCTTCTCACTCCTCGAACATTCTTGTGTCTAGGGAATTCCCTGATTCACTTAACGCTATCGGGATTCACAGTGATTCAAGGTTCGGAGATGATGTATCCAAAACATTTCATGTGTTTATAGCACAGAGAGATTTTTTCGTGGCTGACTGTAAAGAGAAAACCAATCAGCAACAGCTGATGAATCGAACCCACATTCTTAATGTCCAAACAACAAAACTTAAAACCAAGTGTCAACGACAACACATAACCTATCTATCATCCATCAATTATTAAATCCATAAAACAATCTAAAATACAAAAATATGCAGAAAGAACAACCAAAAAACTTAGTGACATGAACTAGTCTCCATTGGCCAGGTTTTCATGCGGAGTAACTTTTACATTTACGCCGACCAGTGCAGCACAATTACGGAAGCACTTCACAGCCAGTAAGAAAGTTAAGACAAAACATAACCTGAGTCCTGCTAACTCTTTCTATAACCTAGTCCACCACTTCAAAGACTACCATATTCCAAGAATATCGATGCAAAAACTATAATACAAATATTTACAGCACCCCGGCCCTATTGTCAAGCTTACACTCACTATTCACGCATCTCTAACTATCGATCGAAAAAGGACAAAAAGCCATCATACTGATGACCGTAAACATTTTATACACACTTCATTCATGGTGGTTTTGCGGTTCTTCTTAATAACTTAATGTTAATATAGACACTGCACATAACATACATGTCGCGACCGACGAATACAGGCACAACACAACCGGAATGAGACTTGCAGAGTTTACTCTCGTCTGTCCTCAGATATTAACACCTGGGATTTCATAAAGTTTACCGATTGTGATAGTGGTATGTGCAGATCTTTCCCCATTCCTCCAGCGGCCATAATAATTCCTTGCAAATTTACCCGCGGCCTGGTGATACAATTCTGACACGTGTAGATACTTCTCTGGCATTTAACCGATGTATTACTCTTATGGACAATATTTTAAATATACTCCCCGAGATATGAAATTTTGTATAACCTTCCCAAAAATTCCTAATAATAACTTCCTTTTTAATGTAGGCCGAAATGTCTTCAGATCATTACTAATTAATGACATATATTTCTGTGATATCTGAATATTTTCCGAAGATCTGTCGCTTCTATTGGGGTTCGCATCAGGTAAAGCGAAGCAAAAGAACAATAAACATGGATCTAAATTATAGACTTACTTGCCCAATCTACAGTAAAATGGAGACTCACCTTCTCACATGCCAAATAATATGACTCCCACTGCGATTCTTTTTTAATCATTAAGTTATGAATTCACTATGGAATAGTGATAGTGATACTTCCCGATTTGCCCCATTTTCACACCTGGCAAATGCTGAGGTGTATTTTAATTAAGGCCACGGCCGATTATTTACCACTCGTAGCCCTTTCCTAACCCATCGTCGTCATAAAACCTATCTGTGTCGATGAGACATCAAGCCATTTGTAAAAAGAAACTTCTCGAATTTTGACCAGTAACTTCCGATACTTGCGAATTTGTACACGTTGGATTACTGATCACTTCGCAGTATATTTTCCAGCAGGAGTAATGGTTTACAATTGTCCCTTCAGTTGAAAAGACTGCAGAGTGTATTAATTTTTGCTGAACATAACCATGAGAAGTTGGCTCCAATTACTCAGACTGCTTTAACTGCTGACAAGAAACTGGGTGGAGAGATATCTGTCCTTATTGCTGGTACCAAAAGTGGTCTGGTTGCAGAGCAAGTTTCAAGCTGTGGGAATTTATTTATTTATTCAGTGATGAACATAACAGGCTTTTTGCCCAATTACAATGTTCACAATATCCAGTACAATTAATAGTTACACTACTAAACATTAAATAAAAAAGACAATACAAAGAATACAATGAACTACCCAAACAATACAAAGTTGGTAATACAATAAAAATATACAGTTACTACATTCATAATTATTTTACAGTGGTGCCTAACACAAAGTAACACATTCAGTTATACAGTTAAATTATACAGTCTTAGTCTTAAACATGACACATTATACAAAATAATATTCTAAAAAGAGAAATAACATGTTTAATTTTTAGATCATTTGAAAACAGTGCATTCAAATAGAAGAGAAATAAAAGAACAACTAGAAGAATGAAATAAAACATATACAGAAAACAGAGATAATATTCAACAGTATGTGCGTTATCACACGACAATTCAAAGTTGATTCGATTCGTGAAAAAGATATCCAAATTATATGTATTTAATGTATTATAAAGTTTCAGAATTTTATTAAGAAGAGAATTCTTATGGGCTTCTGTGCGGCATTTCTTAATGTAAAACAAATTCTTGAACCTGCCAGACTTCCGAGGAACGTAAAATGGTATCCTTCGAAGTAACTCTTCATCATCAATTTTACTATTCAATATTTTATACAAAAATAACATCATGGACTTTTTACGTCTTTGTTCCAAAGTTTTAACACCAAAGTGTGATAACATTGTGGAGTAGGACAGAAATGTCGGGTACTCGTGTGACTGTTTCCAGTAAATTGCTTGAGTTGCTGTTGCAGAGGATGGTGCTTCCAATGGCTTTATTGCTGAGAGCCTCAATCCTCTTGTTTTAGTTTCTTAGAAGCAGTAGAACTTCACTCATGTTGTGGCTGGTGCTGCAGGTACCAAATATGATCCTGTTGCAGAGCAAGTTTCAAATGCCGTGGGAATTGCTCGAGTTGCTGTAGCAGAGGATGATGCTTTCAATGGCTTTATTGCTGAGAGCCTCAATCCTCTTTAGTTTCTTAGAAGCAGTAGAACTTCACTCATGTTGTGGCTGGTGCTGCAGGTACCAAATATGGTCCTGTTGCAGAGCAAGTTTCAAATGCCGTGGGAATTGCTCGAGTTGCTGTAGCAGAGGATGATGCTTTCAATGGCTTTACTGCTGAGAGCCTCACTCCCCTTGTTGTAGTTTCTTAGAAGCAGTATAACTTCAATCATGTTGTAGCTGGTGCTGCTGCATTTGGAGAGGCTTCCTTGCCTCTTATTGCAGCCAAGTTAGATCTATCGTTTGTGTCAGATATTACTGGAATTAAGGCAGTAGATACATTTGCCATAACAATTTATGCAGGAAATGCCATCCTTAATATGAAGTTCAAAGATGCTGCAAAGGTCGCTAGTATACGAGGCACACATTTTGAACCACGCTATGCTACCATATGAGGTGGTGGTGGTGATTATTGCTTTAAGAGGAAGTACAACTAGGCAATCATCCTCTATATAACACTAATCTGTGATAAAAAATGGAAGGGATCCGACACTTCAAAAAATGAAGACATCGGCCAAAGGAAGACAAGGGCCACGAAGGGCGTGAAAATGAAAGACTCCCTATCTCTCGCAAAGGTGGTGGTGGTGGTGGTGGTGGTGGTGGTGGTGGTGGTGGTGGTGGTGGTGGTGGTGGTGGTGGTGGTGGTGGTGGTGGTGGTGGTGGTGGTGGTGATTATTGTTTTAAGAGGAAGTACAACTACGCAACCATCCTCTATATAACACTAATCAGAGAGAAAAAATGGAAGGGATCCGACACTTCGAGAAAAGAAGGTATCGGCCATAGAAAGACAACGGCCACGAAGGGCGTGAAAATGAAAGGCTCCCTAGCCCTTGGAAACCTAACAGCGTTGGGGTCGGGAAAGAACAAGAGTTGACCAAGGAAGGTCGGATAAGATAGATGGAAGTGAGGAGCCTGGCACAAGTAAGTGGAAGCAATGCCAGGACTCAGCTGAGGGCTTCGTGGTCGCCAACCCACGCTCCAAAGTTCAGAGCCCCTGCGGCCCCTTTTAGTCGCCGCTTACAACAGGCAGGGGATACCGTAGGTGTTATTCTACCACCCTCACCCACAGTGGGTTAATCATATCTCACCTTCTGCCAGACGAAGTAAGTTTATAAAACTTGTAAATGGTACTTTTGATATACTGAATTCATGAATTCCCATTCTATAAAGCCGTCCACTCGAAAGTGCTTTGGGTTGTACTCGGAGATTCAGGAGGGAGTCCTGTGCAAATTTTACTGAGTGTGCGAAGATATGAAAGTGGTGGTGGTGGTGGTGGTGGTGGTGGTGGTGGTGGTGGTGGTGATTACTGTTTAAAGAGGAAGTACAACTAGGCAACCGTCCTCTATATAACACTAATCAGAGAGAAAAAATGGAAGGGATCCGACACTTCGAAAAATGAAGGTATCGGCCAAAGAAAGACAAGGGCCACGAAGGGCATGAAATTGAAAGACTCCCTAGGCCTCGCAAACCTAAGAGCGTCGGGGTCGGAAAAAACAAGGGTTGACTAAGTGAGGTCGGATAGGATAGATGAAATGGAGGAGCCTGGCACAAGTAAGTGGAAGCAATGCCAGGACTCTGCTAAGGGTCCCGTGGTCGCCAAACCACGCTCCAAATTTCAGAGCCCCTGGGGCCCCCTTTAGTCGCCTCTTACGATACCGCCCCCACCCACAGGGGGACGAAGATATGAAAGTAGGTAAACATAGAGCTTTACTTCCACTCCAGAAAGGCTTCCTTACAATCATTCGATCTGTGCTGTGTTCTTTTACGGACCTGAAAAGTGCTCTAAAACTTGAAATATTTGCTGACATGTAGACTGATCAAGATAATCTGGAAAACGTTGGTTTTTTTTTCTCATATTAGAGCAACTGGCGTTCTTATGACAATCCTCTACGGGCAGAACTCAAGAATCGTTTGCGTCTTATAATCATGAGCAGAAATGTGGCAGATATGTCCCTGAACAGCTCCTCTTCCGTAATAATAGAAGAGGTGGTGGTGATGGTGGTGGTGATTATTGTTTTAAGAGGAAGTACAGCTGGGCAAACATCCTCTATATACACTAATCAGAGAGAAAAAATGGAATGGGTCCGACACTTCGAAAAATGAAGGTATCGGCCAAAGGAAGACAAGGGCCACGAAGGGCGTGAAAATTAAAGACTCCCTAGGCCTCCATAGGTAATACCGTCGGGGTCGGAAAAGAACAAGAGTTGACCAAGGAAGGTCGGATAGGATAGATGAAAGTGAGGAGCCTGGCACAAATGGAAGCAGTGACAGGACTCAGCTAATGGTCCCGTGTTCGCCAATACACGCTCCAAAGTTCAGAAACCCTGGGGCCCCTTTTAGTCGCCTCTTACGACAGGCAGGGGATACCGTGGGTGTTATTCTACCGCCCCCACCCACAGGGGGAAGGGGTCGGATATGCTAGATGAAAGTGAGGAGCCTGGCACAAGTAAGTGGAAGCAATGCCAGGACTCAGCTAAGAGCCCCGTGGTCGCCAACCCACGCTTCAAATTTCAGAGCCCCTGGGGCCCCTTTTAGTCGTCTCTTACGACAGGCAGGGGATACCGTGGGTGTTATTCTACCGCCCCCACCCACAGGGGAAAGCAGTAGAAGATAACGCGAGCGATATCTCATATTTTCACGGGTCTACAACCTAGAATGGAAGATGCACTTTCGATGATTGAAGAGGAGACGGAGTTGAGAGATCTTACTCTTGAAGATTTGCCTTTGACGCCTACGATGCCGAATGCTGAACTCAAGGCCTACGCTACTTGTCAGGTTATGTTGCTTGTAAGCATCGGTCCATAGATCGATCCCCGGCTCATCACACCGGTGAAAAAATGAGTAAATCTCCAGATGACAATGACAACGGCTGGAGTGTCGAACTTTCTCGGAGTGGAGTTAATAAATCCATCAGATGATTGTTACGATGCTGTTTTAAACAGTTTGAAGTTATGCTTTCCACTTTTCATAATACCTGTACGACTTTTTCGTAGAGGGTGAAAGTGATGACAAATTTGTGGAAAGTCTTCTGTGAGAAATACCCTTAGGCTTTGAGGACATACAGAAGAACCAGAAACTCCATTCCTTTCGTCATTTAAATCTGGCCAGGCTAAGCTAGCAGTCCTGCTTCATAACCAGAAGGCTCGCCAGTGGTGAAATGAAATGGTGTATGGCTTTTAGTCCCGCGAGTGTCCGAGGACATGTTCGGCTCGCCAGGTGCAGGTCTTTTCATTTGATAGGTGACCTGGGTGTCGTAATGAGGATGAAATGATGAACACGACACATATAACCAGCCCCTGTGCCAAAGAAATTAACCAATGATGGTTAAAATTCCCGACCCTGCCGGGAATCGAACCCGGGACCCCTATGACCAAAGACCAGTACGCTAACCATTTAGCCATAGATCCGGACTCGTCAGTGGTTAAGCTCCGTCTATCCCATACCCACTCTGAATAAAACACGCAGAATTCATATAAATATTTTCACTTTCTTGTACTTCTGCCGTTGTTGATGTTGTTATTGTTGTTATTTACTGCATATGATGTGATAATAGTGTCGTCGTCCATCCGTATCCAAACGTTACAGTTTAGAGTTCTATATATTAGACCTACGTTACGACTCGATCATTTTCGGTATTACGGTCTGAGGGCAAAGCTTTCAATGTATGAGTCTCCTTGCTCCATTTCTCCACTTCTTTTTTACACATATTTTGCAAATATAGTATTTAAAATATATCGTCCGCCTCTGTGGTGTAGTGGTTAGTGTGATTAGCTGCCACCGCCGTCGGCCCGGGTTCGATTCCCGGCTCGGCCACGAAATTTGAAAAGTGGTACGAGGGCTGAAACGGGGTCCACTCAGCCTCGGGAGGTCAACTGAGTAGAGGTGGTTTCGATTCCTACCTCAGCCATCTTGGAAGTTGTTTCCGTGGTTTCCCACTTCTCCGTCAGGCAACTGCCGCGATGGTACCTAACTTAAGCCCACGGCCGCTTCCTCCCCTCTTCTTTGTCTATCCCTTCCAACTTTCCCATCCCCTACCAAGGCTCATGTTCAGCATAGCAGGTGAGGCCGCCTGGGCGACGTACTGGTCATCCTCCCCAGTTGTATACCCCGACCCAATGTCACACGCTCCAGGACAATGCTCTTGAGGCGGTAGAGGTGGAATCCCTCGCTGAGTCCGAGGGAAAAAACAACCCTGGAGGGTAGGCAGATTAAGAAAGAAAGAAAATATATCCTAGTTTTTGTGAAATTATAACAGAAATAGTCCGTTTTGTCTGATATATTATGTCGCATATATGAACATCCTTCCTTCTTCTGTTCAAAACTGTGTCAAAAGATTACAGCTTCATTTCAAAGGCTTTAACTTGAATTATACGCGACCAGAAGTGTGTATTTAATGCTGCAGTCGAGAGCAGTCTTTCTGTGATGACGTCACGCACGCGAGCTGTTCTTTACAGCTAGCGAGTGGCGCTAGCTTATTACTAGGGCTCAGATGTTGATGACATGTCTTCTTTTTACTGAGCTGTCTAAAAAAATGCTGAAGTACATAGAAACTCCGGCCGGGCTACCCCGTCTTCAAATATGTCATTTTAATTGTGCATCTTTTGGCGTTTTTTGCTATTTTTCAATTTTAAGAGCATTTTAGTTAAGTTTGGTAGATTTTTTTGGTCGTATTTTAGAGAAATTGGACTTTTAAGATTATTTTTTCCAATTTAGTCATGTCACAGCTTTATATGAGGGAGTTACGTTTCTCACAGTTAAGAACAAGCTAGTAGCTGATAAAAGATAATTTAAAATATTGAAATAAAATATTGAAATAAAATATTTCAGTATTGCTATCAGTAGTAAAAAAATATCTTGGGGTTATGGGGGTAGGTATACAGATGAGGTGGTGGTGATGGTGGTGATTATTGTTTTAAGAGGAAGTACAACTGGGCAACCATCCTCTATATAACACTAATCAGAGAGGAAAAAAAAATGGAAGGGGTCCGACACTTCGAAAAATGAAAGTATCGGCCAAAGAAAGACAAAGGCCACGAAGGGCGTGGAAATGAAAGACTCCCTAGCCCTCGCAAACCTAATAGCGTCGGGGTCGGAAAAGAACAAGAGGTGACCAAGTGAGGTCAGATAGGATAGATGAAAGTGAGGAGCCTGGCACAAGTAAGTGGAAGCAATGTCAGGACTCAGCTGAGGACCCCGTGGTCGACAACCCACGCTCCAAAGTTCAGAGCCCATGGGGCCCCTTTTAGTCGCCTCTTACGACAGGCAGGGGATACCGTGGGTGTTATTCTACCTCCCCTACCCACAGGGCGAAGTATACAGATGATCTTGTTTTCGTCGCGCAAACCAGATATTAGCAGAATGGAATGTTACCTGCTCTGTTGAATAAGGGCAGCTGTGGCGGGATAGAAAGTGGAAGGGGTGGATATTCCTGTCTCAGTTTCGCACAGTTCACGGCGAGAGATATTAGTTCACTGCCGCTTTCAAAGTGCCTAAAATAAAACCGAGTGTGTCATTTGAAATGACTGGTATCTGAATTTGGTGACAATGTGTTTTCTACCGATGGAAGCGTATTGTTTTTCAAACTGTATGGAACCAAAGTAGCTGCTGAAAGATTTACTGTAACACAACGTATCGGTCGCGAAGAACACATTCGTGCTCTTCAGCGTGTTTCAAATAAACCTGCAACTCCGCGCTTACTGTCTTCAGTTGCGTTGACTTTCAGCAAGTCCTCACAGTTCAGTAAAGAATTGTGTGATGTATTTGTATCTGCAAACATTCCGCTGTATAAACTCAACAGCCAGAAATAACGTGGATTTTTGGAAAAACATACGATACAAGAAATACCAGACGAATCAACTTTACGTAAGAATTATTTGCCGCGGTGTTACGAAGACACGTGAAACAAAATAAGATCTAAAACACGCGGGAAGAACTTACGAAACTTACGATGCTATGGGGCGTTAAATAGCCAACGTTGTGATCGGAACTTTAGAAATGCATACACCAGCTGAAATAGTTTTATTGACTATCGAAGTGTTAGGCTTCGGCCACAGTGCAGGCGGCGAGCGGAGCGTTGCGTTGTGTGGCGGCAAAGATAAGACTCAAACCTGCGTTAGCAAATGCATGTGGCCATAGTGCCAGCGGCGCGTCATTTTGGAGGGGAAGTTGGCTCAAGGACAACGCTGCCTGCCGCCAGCCGCTCACTCCTGTTTGAGATTTCAGCTGCGCCGCTCGCAATGACTGTTCGTGAGTTAACAGCAGAGGAGATGAAAGTGTTAATTTCTGAAGTTCAAACCTGAACTTTCCTATGGAACGACAGAGAGAACAACTTCGAAAACCTAACAGCGACAAGGGAAGCCTGTAAAGAGATTGGAACGATCTTAAATGTACTAGATAAATTCAGTTAAAAATTAATCACGGTTATGGACATAAACCATATTGTCTTTAATGCATCATATTATTATTATTATTATTATTATTATTATTATTATTATTATTATTATTATTATTATTATTATTATTTTACGTCCTATTGTTATTGTTTAATTAATATTATTATCCTTTGTAATATATTGTCGATATGAAAACTTGTGTTCGTCATTACATCTGACTTTTATGGGTCTCTGGAAGTTGGTGACTTGCTTCTGCAATCGCGCTTTACGTTTTACAAAGAAGTCAAAAGTTTGAATGGACATAGAAAAATCTTAGCAGGAAGTCAATTCAGTTCTCCATATAAATGATAAAATTCCCCATGCATTTTACGTTATTTATTTACCTACTGGATGATTACACGAAATTCTCTCTTAGTCCTGCGTCGAATTCTGCAGTTTAGATAAAAAAAATTCTAAAAGCAGAGACAAACGAGAAACCTTTGAAACTGCCATTATCTAATCACCTCGTGCAGGGGAGACACCGCGCCGCTTACTGACTCTCGCTAGATGTCCACACAGGCGCTCTCTCCTCCCCACTCTTCAACTTTTCGACAGCGGCAACGCTCCGCTCGCCGCCTGCACTGTGGCCGAAGCCTTAGGGGCTTCCTGGCCGAGGCGGTAAAGGCGTGCTCGGCTCGCCCGAAAGGACGTAGGTTCGAATCCCCGTCAGGAAGTCGTAAAATTTAAGAAACAAGCTTTCCACTTCCGGAGGTGCATATGGCCCAGAGGTTCACTCAGCCTACACCGAAAATGAATACCAGGTTAATTTCTGGGGGCAAAGGCGACCGGGCGTAGAGCTAACCACTCTACCCCATCACGTGCCGCGGTTAACAATGGTGGAAGTCTTTACCTTCCACTCCTCCACGGGCCTTCATGGCCGTTACGGTCTTGCATTTTCTTTGTCTTATCGAAGTGTTAGAAAAGACCAATTATTCTACCATATCAAAACTGTTTGATAGTGCTATGTTTCTCCTATGGCCTGAGGGCATCAAACAGGACGATGTACTTTTGTTTTTAACTGATGCTCCACCGTATATGATACGAGCAGCTCTATTCTAAAATGGTCCATGTTACACGCCTTGCCCATGGACTGCACAGAGTTTGTGAAGAAGTAAGGGCTCTTTACCCCAGTGTAGGCAGGCTTATAGCGAACGTTAAGACAGTTTTCTTAAAACCACCCTCGCGAGTCGCACGTTTCAGAGCTGAAGCTCCAGACATTGCATTACCTCCACAACCTATCATACACGCTGGGAAACGTGGTTAAACCGAGTATGTATTATTGCGAAAACTTCAAGTTAGTGAAGGAAATAGTGCAGAGTTTTGACAGTGAAGAGGCTGCAGCAATAAAAAGTGCCCAGACCATGCTATCTGAACCAAACATTCAAGGTAGTTTGACATTCATAAAATCGAATTTCACCTTTTTGAGATCAACAATCACATCGTTGGAGAAAACGGGCGAAGAAATGGTTGATTCCATTTCCTTAATCAACCGGGTGGAAACTAGTCTTGGCAATAATCGTAGCGAAATTACTGCGGGTATTGCATCAAAACTGAAAAATATGCTGGACAAAAACACCGGGTATAAAACATTATGCAAAATCTCAGACATTCTTTCTGGTGAAAACTACTGCATGGATGGGATTGAGGAGGATTTAGCAGCAAACGACCTTCCTCACTTCAATTTCGCTCCGATCACATCAGTTGATGTTGAACGCAGCTTTTCGAGATATAAAAACTTGTTGGCTGATAACCGCAGATCATTTACATTTGACAATATCAGAATGACATTCGTAGTGCAGTGCAACACCCCCCCCCCCAATGGTACTACAACTGCTCACGAGGTGTCGTGTGGTCAGCACGACGAGTCCTCTCAGCCGTTATACTTGGCTTTCTAGACCGGGGCCGCTATCTCACCGTCAGATAGCTCCTCAATTCTAATCACGTAGGCTGAGTGGACCCCGAACCAGCCCTCAGGTCCAGGTAAAAATCCCTGACCTGGCCGGGAATAGAACCCGGGGGCTCCAGGTGAGAGGCAGGCACGCTACTCCTACACCACGGGGCCGGCCTATTGCAGTGCAACTCAGACTAAAGTGAACATAAACCTTTTGTTAAGTGCTAGAAATCTATTTTGATTGAAGTTCAGTTTGAGCTTAAGATGTCATTTTTTAAATATTGGTGAGTTCATTATTATACGATCATTCTCTCCATTTTATAGTGCATTTTTCGAATTTTTAGGTAATTTATTAAAGTCATTTTTGAAAATTTCAAGTGCGTTCCATATGCCTTGGCATCGCCGCTCGCGCATGTCAAACAAAATTGAGGCTGCAAGAATGAAATAAGTAAACAATATGAAGCTTCCATGGCAACTTCAATAAGACTAAATATAGAGACATGCTCTAATATCGAGTCGTATGGAAGGGAATAAACACTCGCCAATAATTAATAGTAACACTAAGAAAAATAAATCCCGCAAACGTGAAAAGAAAAGGGGTGCTTAAGAATGACCCATCAAATGAGTCATACTGTTCTCAAAATTCACAGGAATACAATAATAAGCTGTACCTGTAACTCATTCCGTAGAACCATATGCCTCCTCAAGAGACATTATCATAACCAAACTTACCGCCGTAAACATCGCCATTTCACTCATTAAATCTCTCGTCTACTGCAATTGGCTTCGAAGAGAACTAAGGCGTTCTCAATCAATGCCACGCGATAATAAAGACGAGTATAATAGCGGGCCATACACATCAGACGCAGATAAATTCCTGACGTAGAAAACGCACACGCACCAACAAAGGACTCATAACAATAAATTTTCGCTCACACCATTCACATCATAAACAAACCGTATATTTTAGCAATACGAGGAATAGATCTAGCACAGAAAGAGCAATATCAAATAAAATTAAAGACCATAATGATAAAAATACCCAAGCAGTAAAAGGAAAGCAAATGATAAGGGTTTACAGTAAGTTAAAACGACTCCATCACCATCACAATGTATTAACCAACGATGGAAACCCCGTCTAGGATGTCAAAATTAAACGATAAGATGCTACTTGAGCTACAGAAACTAATTTCTAAGTAGCAGTAGTACAGAAACGTTGATATAAAAACACATCAAACGCGCCATAACAAGTGAGTTTGTCCCAGGCATTAGGGGCTTAAATCGGCAAAAGATGCCGAAATAGCACAAAAAACTACCCGCAATTAAATGCCTCCATTTTCTCCTCATATTATAGTGAGGCAGAAATACAAAGAACAAATATCGGAGCCCGGAAAAGGAAAATAACATTGGGCCTACGCAAGATAGGACAGTTGCTGCCGTCTGGCCGATAAAATCTGTATTACAAAGAAAAGAGTATCATTCCACTGCCTGCTCGATCTGCATCCAATGGCTGCTTATACAGCCATCGGGTGCAGATCGAGCAGGCAGTGCATCATTCAATGATGGGAATATTTATGAATAGGCAACATTCGCAATCCTCTTCTTCTCCTAACGCTTTTCCCACACCTGTGAAGTAGCGGGTGCGAAGTGTGTTGCACATGTGGATTTCACCCTGTGCTACGGCCAGATAGCCTTTCTGACGCTAATCCTACATGGAGGGATGTAATCATTATCGCGTGTTTTTATGGTGGTCGGTAGTGTACTGTGTTGTCTGAATATGAAGAGGAAAATATTAGGACAAGCACAAACACCCAGTCCGCGAGCCAGAAGAATTCATCAGACGGGATTAAAATCCCCGACCTAACTGGGAATCGAACCCGGGGCCCTCTGAACCGAAAGCCTCAACGCTGACCATTCAGCCAAGAAGTCGGACTTGAAGAGCAACAAACATGAAACATCAACATTTCGGTGCTTCTGAGACGTCACAATGTCAATGGCAGTTTATATAAAGGGGAGGTCAAAAGTGTTCGAATGGCATCTGAATGAGAGCCGTTGTTTTTAATTCTCAGGAAATTGTCCTTCATAAATTCATTCCAGAGAGAAAAATTGTATACAAGGAGCTGTTTCTGAATATTTTACATCGTTTGCGGGAGTCAGTGTGTCGTAAACAGCCAGATATTTTGAAGTGGACCATAGTACCTCCTGTAAGGGTGGGGGCAATAGATAACATCAGTTTTAATTTCTTCCTGTCGTAAGAGGCCACTAAAAACTAAAAACTTGTAGCCCCCTGGTTGGTGGTGGTGATTATTGTTTTAAGAGGAAGTACATCTAGGCAACCATCCTCTATATAACACTAGTCAAAGAGAAAATTTGGAAGGGATACGACACTTCGAAAAATGAAGATATCGACCAAAGAAAGACAAAGGCCACGAAGGGCGTGAAAATGAAAGACTACCTAGCCCTCGGAAGCATAATGGCGTTGGGGTCGGAAAAGAACAAGAGTTGACCAAGGAAGGTCGAATAGGATAGATGAAAGTGAGGAGCTCGGTACAAGGACTCGGCTAAGGGCCCTGTGGCCACCAACCCACGCTCAAAAGTTCAGAGCCACTGGAGCCCCTTTTAGTCGCCTCTTACGACAGGCAGGGGATGCCGTGGGTGTTATTCTACTGCCCCCACCCACAGAGAATCCATATAATGCAGAATCAAGGGTAGATGGTAGAAAAGTCTGAAAAAGGAGTATTTAAAAATATCTTTATACAAAACATATTCTCAAAATGTCATGCCTCAAATAAAGCTTATTTGCTAAAATTCAAGGCTGCAGGTTTTTGGTATTCGAAATATTATTTTTTTTTCGATTGGCTTTAGGTCGTACCGACAGAGATAAATCTTATGGCGACGATGGGATTGGAAGTGGTGGTGGTGGTGGTGGCGGTGGCGGTGATTAGTGATTCAAGAGGAAGTACAACTAAGCAACCATAATTAACTCGAATATAACACTAATCAGAGAGAAAATATGGAAGGGATCCGACACTTCAAAAAATGAAGGTATCGGCCAAAGAAAGACAAGGTCCACTCGGCCTTGATACCTAAGACCGTCGAGGTCGGAAAAGAACAAGAGTTGGCAAAAGGAGGTCGGATAGGACACATGAAAGTGAGGAGCCTTGCACAAGAAAGTGGAAGCAATGCCAGGACTCAGCTAAAGGCCTCGTGGTCGCCAACCCACGCTCGCAGTTCAGAGCCCCTGGGGCCCTTTCTCGTCGCCTCTTACGATAGGCAGGAAGGGATACCGTGGGTGTTATTCTACCGCCCCCACACTCAGGGGTTAATGACATAGGGAAGGTCTAGAATTTGGAATGAAAGGTGGTGGTGGTGGTGATTATTGTTTTAAGAGGAAGTACAACTGGGCAACCATCCTCTATCAACACTAATAAGAGAGAGAAAAATGGAAGGGATCCGACAAATGAAGGTATCGGCCAAAGGAAGACAAGGGCCACGAAAGGCGTGAAAATGACTCTCTAGGATTCACAAACCTAATTTCGTTGGGAACTAAAAGATCAAGAGTTGACCAAAGGAAGTCAGGATACATGAAAGTGAGGAACCTGGTACAAGTACAGTAAGTGGCAGCAGTACCAGGAGTCGCAACTGAGGGCCCCGTGGTTGCCCGTGGTAGGAGATTTTATTTACTAGAGATCACTTGCATTGGCTTCTGAGACACTGGCGTCCTGTGCTGTCCTCAGATGAATCCCGTTTTGCATTATATCGTTCTGATGGTCGTATGCGAGTCTGGAGAATACATGAAAAGAGATTTCATCTGATTGCTGTACGATATACCGTTACTTATGGAGGTGGATCTGTTACGGGTATGGGTAGGCATAAGTCTTAAAACGCAAAACCGATCTCCCGATCATTCACAGTGGATTCTCAACAGCTTGACGATACACCAACAAGATCATAGTGCCTCATGTGATTCCTCACATGATACAATTTGAAAAAAAACAGCACTCATGTCTGATAGTGCTAGAACGCGTGATGCTTAAATCGTTCAGAGATTCCTGCGAGAGCATCACGTGCGACACTAATGGAGTGGTCACAAGTCCCGAATTGAATCCGATGGAACAAGTATGGGGCCAAATGGAGCAATGTATCCGAGCGAAAAAAAAATCACCACCCCAAACACTACAAGCCCTTGAATACGCCCGTTTGGAAGAGTGGGTACGTTTACCTAGCTGTAAATGGTCCGCCTTGTCAGTGGTGGCGGTGGTGATTACTGATTTAAGAGAAAGTACAACTAGGCAACCATCCGTTGAAGCATGAGAAGGTGTTGTGAAGCTGATATCCATGCGAGGGCTGATAATACTGCTTATTAATATGTTTAATTACCACGTAATCGTGTTAGTGTATGACCAGAGACCACTTTGCTTATGACACGCAATGCAATGACGTCGCGCATTAAGTGTACAAAGAACGCGTTTAATTTCGATTCTTAATTATTACAAAGAAGGTCTGTTTTCTTTGCACGTCTGTTTTCATTTCAATATGTATGCGTATCATGGAGGAAATAAGACTATGACCAAATTTCTCTTTTGAGCAGTGTATATCATGCGCTTTGAAAAATACTAAAATGACTTAAATGAACTGTTTATCATAAACCGACTGAACCGTTTGAACATTCCTGAAAGAGCATCACGACTCACAGGCGAAGCATTGATGATGATGATGATGATGATGATGATGATGAAATGAAATGGCGTATGGCTTTTAGTGCCGGGAGTGTCCGAGGACAAGTTCGACTCGCCAGATGCAGGTCTTTCGATTTGACTCCCGTAGGTGACCTGCGTGTCGTGATGAGGATGAGATGATGATGAACACAACACATACACCCAGCCCCCGTGCCAGCGAAATTAACCAACGATGGTTAAAATTCCCGACCCTGCCGGGAATCGAACCTGGGACCCCTGTGACCAAAGGCTAGTACGCTAACCATTTAGCCATGGAGCCGGACATGATGATGATGATGATGATGATGATGATGATGATGATGATGATGATGATTTGAGATAGTATAATTCATGATTAAAACTTAAATTCAATATGCCAAAAGGAATAGTAGAATGTAAATCATAAATAGAAAAGGTTCTATGGGTAGCTAGTGAAAGACGAGAGGTGGTAGTGGTGGTGATTATTGTTTTAAGAGGAAGTACAACTGGGCAACCATCCTCTATATAACACTAATCAGAGAAAATAAGGAAGGGGTCCGACACTTCGAAAAATGAAGGTATCGGCCAAAGAAAGACAAGGGCCGCGAAGGGCGTGAAAATGAAGACTCCCTAGCCCTCGCAAACCTAATAGCGTCGGGGTCGAAAAAGAACAAGAGTTGACCCAGAGAGGTCGGTTAGGATAGATTAAAGTGAGGAGCCTGGCACAAGTGGAAACAATGCCAGGACTCAGCTAAGGGCCTCGTGATCGCCAACCCACGCTCCAAAGTTCAGAGCCCCTGGGGCCCCTTTTAGTCGCCTCTTACGACAGGCAGGGAATACCGTGGGTGTTATTCTACCGCCCCCACCCACAGGGGGTTTCTCATGGATAAATTCAGACTAATGGTTAGGTCATGTTGCTAGCCAACCTCTAGAGAGAACGAGAGGTAGACGATGTTCTAGAGCAAGGGTTTCCAACTGGCGGCCCGCGGGCTGGATGCGGCCCGCGAAGCCATATTTTGTGGCCCGCGAGAACATATTAAGGAAAAATATGAAGAAAAGATACCCAAAAAAAAAAAATTCATAGCTCGTTCAAAAAGGTATTATTTTACATTATTTAATATTATTTCCCCATTTGAAGTATTCACCTGATCTGAATACACTAGTTTTGATTTAAAAAATTAAAATCCAAATTTCACTCTTTTATTCAATTATTGTAAAATAGTGTATAATAATTAAAATTATCAAATCTCCGTTTCAATGGAACTAAACATATTATTCCATACTGTTACCTCTGTTCTGTTTGCAGAATTTTACGAAAATTGTCCTATTATCAAGTGCGGTCCGCAACCATGACCGAGTTTTCAAATGTGGCCCTAGAGCCCTTACAAACTGGCAACCCCTGTTCTAGAGCATTTACTAGTGAGCAGACCATAAACTCCCACCAAAGACATGCGACGTTTACTGTCAGAACGAGAAGCACTCACGAAAAATCATTTGCCTCATTACAAATAGATTTTTTTTTTTTTTTACGTCGCACCGACTCAGGCAGGTCTTATGGCAACGATAGGGCTAGGACTGGGAAAGAAACGACCGTTGCCTTAATTAAGACACAAACACAACATTTGCCTGGTGTGGAAATGGGAAAGGTGGTGGTCAAACCACGGAAAACCATCTTCAGTGATACCGACAGTGGAGTTCGAAGCCACATCTCCCGAATGCAAGCTAACAGCTGCACGGCTTTAAGTGACCACCCGACTGGCTCGGTCGTAAGATTTGTTTTGTGTGAATCGGAATAGTCTAAGGAAGTAATACGTAGACTATTGATTCATAGATCATTTACCCATAAGGGATATAATGGCATTTATGACAATTAAAAAAAAGCAAAGTCATCTCCGTACATGCCATGAAGGCCCTTGGAGGAGTGGAAGACAAAAGTTTCCACTATCCGCAACCTCGACACTAAGTGAAGTAGAGTGGTTAGCTATACGCCCGGCCGCCTTTGCCCCCAGGAATTAACTTGATACTCATTTTTGGTGTATGCTGAGTGAACCTCAAGGCCATGGGCACCTTCGGAAGTAGAAATCTAATTTTTTAAATGTTTCGACTTCCTGACGGGGAATCGAACCCACGTCCTTCCGGATGGACAGAGCACGCCGTTACCGTCTCAGCCAGGCAACCCCTATTTATGATAATACCCTTTATTCTTTCTACGATTGAAGGAATCATGTCGCTGCACCATATCCTGTACCGAGAGTCTAATGTAACAGAAGGTTTTAACACCTGCGAAGTGAGCAAAGCTTTCAATACTTGTCGAAGCATGAAGCCACTGTATTGAACCTTTAGAAAAAAAGAATCAATGTTATCTCCAAACGGGCATTTCCTGTTTGATCTATCTCAGGGTCTTGTTCAATGTTAACGTCATCCTAACCATGAAGTCTAGGTTTGATATAATTGTACAAACACCATCCGGTCGGTAAAAGCTTCATGCCAACAAAATGTACTTAAATTGTTAATTGTTCTAAATAGTTCTGGATAGAGGAAATTGCAGGGACTATTCAATATACTCCTTACTAGACTGTACAGTGTCCAAAAGAATAACGTCGAATGTCTGTTACTCCTCTGGGTGGGGTAGGTAGATTACATACACCCAGCTCACTTCAGTTTCTGGTGATTGATCTGTATGAAAATCTATCTCTGTTTCTCCTGTCCTTGTCTCGAGTTCGTGGTTGGCTTCACTTTTGGCCAGTAGATAGTATTTAAAATTATTCGCAAACAGTTTACGAAGGTATGCAGCTTAGAGATGACCACTTTTGTTTCTTTCCACGTCTCTTACTCATACATTAATACTGCATTATATTGCTTCAAAAGATGCGGCGTTTGGTCCTCAGGGACGTTCTGTTCTTCCTGAGGCGCTAGAGTTGCACGAAGGCTCTGTTCACTTTTCGAATACGTTGACATACCTTGTTTAGCTCTTCAATCTTCAGATCAAAAATTAGATGTATGGCTTTTCAGGCGTTTGCTCTATTAACCAGCATTTCGTCTTAGGTCTGACACTAGACTCGTCAGAGTGGGATGTGTCAGACCCTACCCACTGATGCTGGGGTGTATGCAGCTGAACTTATCAGAAGGCTTCTTAAAATGGAAAGGCACTAAACTACGAGATTCAGAACAGCAGAAACACAAGTAATAATTAAAATAATATGATATACTCATAAAAATAATTTATACTCACTTTTATTTTTTTTATCCCTCTTCTTCGCAACCTCTATGAAGCGAGTGTAAAATATCTGAACAATTTTCAAAGGGTGGTCACCGTAATTGAATTTCGAATATAAAACACCTTGATTAAATATTCCAAACTTAAAGTTCCTAGCAGCGAACAATTCTTCTTTTTTTTTTTTTTTTTTTGCTATTTTGTTTAACGTCGCACCGACGCAGATATGTCTTATGGCGACGATGGGATAGGAAAGGTCTAGGAAGTGGAAGGAAGCGGCCGTGGCCTTAATTAAGGTACAGCCCCGGCATTTGCCTGGTGTGAAAATGGGAAACCACGGAACATCATCTTCAGGGCTGCCGACAGTGGGGTTCGAACCCACTATCTCCCAATTACTGGATACTGGCCGCACTTAAGCGACTGCAGCTATCGAGCTCGGTGCGTACAATTCTGCGAATAGCAGTGAATGAATGACATATGAACGGAGTTGGGAAGTAATTGAGTAAAAGTAATATGATTACTTTTAACGATTACATTCTCAGTATTTTTTACTTGTAATCGTTACTTGTAATTTACTTCTTGAAATAAAATAGTTATCGTTACATTCTAGTAGTTGATATAGGCTACATCGCATGGAAGCAGAAAAGTGGATATATAAATAGTGATGAAGATATCGTTTTCAATTCTACTTGAGCAGAACCAGTAGTTTCACCAGTTCTGAATGAGGTACTTCATTTACATCTCCAGTACTTTCAAAGACATTCCAACGATGTTCTTCAAATTAAACACAGGTATTTCTTCAAGTGTCTCTGTGCGGCGTTTTTTCAGTAAATGCAAAGACGTACTTTCCCCCTTAAAACGTCATTAATGACTGACAGATGAAATGATATTTGAGAGTGTTGCTGGAATGAAAGATGATAGGAAGAACCGGACTAACCGGAGAAAACCCTGTCCCGCCACCGCTTTGTCCAGAACAAATCTCACGTAGAATGACCAGGATTTGAACCATAGACCCCAGCGGTGAGGGTGAGTGGTGGTGATTACTGTTCTAAGAGGAAGTGCAACTAGGCAAACATCCTCTATATAACACTAATCAGAGAGAAAAAAATGGAAGAGATCCGACACTTCGAAAACTGAAGGTATCGGCCAAAGAAAGGCAGGAGGTAGTAATTATTGTTTTAAAAGGACGTACATCTAGGCAACCATCCTCTATATAACACTAATCAGAGGGAAAGAATGGAAGCGATCCGACACTTCGAAAAATGAAGATATCGGCCAAAGGAAGACAAGGGCCACGAAGGGAGTGAAAATTAAAGACTCCCTAACCCTCGAAAACCTAATAGCGTCGGGGTAGGAAAAGAACAAGAGTTGACCAAGGAAGGTCGGATAGGATAGATGAAAGTGAGCAGCCTGGCACAAGTACAAGCAATCCCAGGACTCAGCTAAGGGCCTCGTGGTCGCTAACCCACGTTCCAAAGTTCAGAGCTCCTGAGGCCCCTTTTAGTCGCCTCTTACGACAGGCAGGGGATACCGTGGATGTTATTCTACCGCCCCCACCCACAGGGGGGCCCAGCGGTGAGAGGCCGGCACTCTGCCATCTGAGCCACAGAGGCTCCCAACTGCTCGAAATGTGGCACCGGAATTTTATGCACAGTAGAAGTAAATTGACTTCGAAGAAAATACCTGCTTACTACAAGTAACCAAGACATGTAAAAGTTATAGAAACAAAACATGTAAAGGTTTTAGCAGCTGAAAGCACGCGATTTCATTTCAAACACCAGATTTTAAGCAGACTTCATAAAAATAAAACAAGCACTCGATTTTAGACTGGCGCTAAATGTACGATATTGGGCACTAGAGGAGATCAAAGGCACCAGGTATGGTACCAAAAACAACAAACAGGTAAATAATTGTGGCGACCGCAAAACTGTCAATCTGGAATTCCCGAACCTCATGCTGGATGGGTTTCACTGAATCGACAACAGTTCCGATGAAATGGGATACGATTATACTGTACGAGATAGTCTGTGTTTAGATGAAACGTCTTGAATAGACTTTTTCCTTTACTTGTACTGTACTTGGTGCGTGGCAACATTCACCACCAGTGGGATTACTTTAGGTTCGCTTCTGCGGAGATTTCGAGACTATCCCCGATACTTTCCAACCTGACTATACAGCGTATGTTCCACTGTGATGAGAAGGGGACGGTGGGTAATTTCCACGATGCACGATCACATTCGTAAATAGACATTGGACCACAGAACTCACCAAGGTTGCGTAAGCAACTGATGCGAACCGTCATCGGTTACTTATGAAGTGGAAAATCCAGTTCAATCCCAGTGAAAGGAATTTAGGATATTTTACTATAGAAGGTCGGCTAAATGCAGCATGATACTAGAAATAACATTCGTCACCACTTGAATTAATATCATCACCAGTTCGCTAATATCGATTCGATACTCAAATCAGTCACCTGAAAAAGGAATCACGAAGTCAATGATGTATTACTACCTGACAAGTCGTTAAATGAGGAATAGAAATCAAAATATAGATTAATAGGTACCAAAATAAAAGTTACATTGTAAACAAAACAATAGGAAATGGCGAAACCTCTTAAAAGCGGCAGTATGACTTCAGTCAGATTACAAACGGGAACCATATTAGTATTAGTGGTTCTAACTCATGGGACTTTACATTATTGTGCCTCGATATTTTAATAATGATAGTTATTTTCTCAATTGAAACTCAAACATCCACGACGAAAAGTTCATCCACGAACGAACTTTGCAACTTTTCAACTTTTCACTTTTCAATTCTTGCAAAGTCTTTCTGTTCCGCCATGATCTAGGTTGTACTTTTCAATTTCTTCGCAAAGTAAAAAGTCTTTGCGATTGGATGATCCGATCAAGTTTATTCCATGGGCAAACTGTATAGGCCTAATTTTTCGCGGCGAACTTGACGGTATTATTGTGGTACCGTTAGTTTTAAAGTTTTTATCAAGGGAAAGAAAGGTCATTACATGAAGCTGGCTGTGCTAGAAGTTGTCAAGGAGAAACGGGACATCCTTTTTGGCAACTTTAAAAATAACCTCTGAAATGATGACACGCATCAATATTAACGAGAGTACCGCCAACACATCCACACACAGCGGGAAATTCAATCTTCATTAGAAATCCCGTCGTTATATGAAGTGGATTGTCAGGCCAGCGTACTATGTTAGGGAATATTACATTTACTATAACATCTACGACTTTGGGAACAGTTCTGCAAATAATTGATTTTGATGCCCCATGCATTGCTGCTACATCGTGCGGCTGGGCACCATATACTAACCAATGTAAGCATATAAGAATTTGTTTTTGTTTTTTTTTTTCGGAAAGGGATTGACTTCCTTTTGTTGCATGTTTCAATAAATGACCGATAATTTTAAGAATATAGTCAGCCTGTGTTGGGGTAATACGAAATCACTCGCGAAATTCCGTCGAAGTGAGGTTATGAAAATTAATCCTGTCTTTGCACGTTCTCTTGTTGGATTTTTCATCACTGTCCTCACTTGATGCTAACAAAAGCTCTCGTCGTAACGTGTTTATATCACCTAACCAAATTCTACGCCAAGAAAACCGTGTACATACTTGTTAATTAACAGATGAAAAGGGAATAATCTCTTTGCAAGATTTCTGAAAACTTTTCACTTCATTTCTTTGCACTTTGCATTTCTGTGCTAATGGAGGAACATAACACGCTTGAAAAGTAAAAAGATTCCTAACTTTTCACTTTTCACTTTGCAAGCTAAATCTGAAAAGTGATGGTGGAACAAAATCTGAACTGAAAAGTCCAAAGTGCAAGGTGAAAAGTTGCAAAGTTCGTTCGTGGAACAGGCCCCAGGATTCGACAGGGAAGCGTGATGACAACTGGATATCACAATATGAGGTGACCAACTCCAACACTGCCCACCGAAATACCTCGGCGTCACGCTAGATTGTACTCTAACCTTCAAGAAGGATTGTGCCAATGCCAGGCGAAACAAGCGAAACAACATTAGGAATCTGACAAGCAAAGGCTGGGGAGTGGAGCTACAGACCCTGAGAAAGTTAGTGCAGGCACCGTGCGTGTACTAAGGACAAAACACGACCACCTCGCCTCACACCACTATTCTGCAGCGGCAGTCCGGTGTCTATTAGCGGCTTATAGGATTTACTACGTCTACAGTATCCGAAGTTGCCAAATCACCTACTGCACACGACAGGAAGATAGGGTAAAGACTGAAGGGAGTGTGGAGGAAAGTGGTTTGGCAACCTCTCCACACCAAAGAACTCACGTAGAACTCGTTAACTCAGCAGGGTTTCCTCCTAGGAACTGCAGCCGTCATGTTTTGTCCCCACGTATATCTGCCTCACAGTACGATGCACCAATATGGAATGCATTCTTTCATGTGAAGCAAGTAAATGTTGCTATTAATGAAACTAAACTGATCGTACTGGATGTTTGAAGCCAAACCCCTCACATCCAAATGGTCATTGCTGCTGATATGGAGAGGACGAAGCAGGATACAGATTTCCGTCAGCCCCTCCATGGACAGTAGCCCGTGTCAGAACGGCTCAAGTCCTGTAAGAATTTCTTGCGTCGAACACGGATCGTGAAAGGATCACAGGAAGCGAACTGTATCGCCAAGTGGAGATACGCGCTGGTTAATCCAGACATTTCGGTGAAAAAAGGCAAGCCTTATGATGGTGACCTGCCCTATATATAATTGTAGGTCTGCGACTCTTCAAGACCAACCTACGGAAGTGTACCGTCCTTGCACCAGATGCAGATACGCTGAGTGAGTGAGGCGCTGTCCAGGATCCCAGTCTTTTGCTGGTCTGTCTGAAACTCGATCATCCATGCAGAATAGAATACATCTTTCGAGCAACTGACAAGGGCACAACAGCTGCTATTTTTTGGAAATTCTTCGTTTGACCGGACACGAAATTTAAAAAAGTAACTTAACTATGAAGTACATGGTATCTAAATTACGGTGGTTTGTTATTAATGAAATAGTTTTGGTTAATGAAAGTAGTGTACGCTAATAAATGCGCGTCTGAAACCTAGTTTTCTTCTGAACTTCTGATCGCTGTGACATTCACGGAATAGTTTGATAATAGTTGGACAACTTGCTCCAAAAACGTTACTTTTCTTCAGAAGAGGTTTGGGAGAAAATCGCTAGTCGAACAACAAATGGAAACTGCGTATGCTCATGACGTTTTCATATTCCTACAGAAAGACACCTTTTGCTGTTTGTTGATATTCTGGGGTTATGTCACCTTCCTTGCTGCCATCATCTCCAAAGCCATCTAATTGTTCTATCTCGTCTGTTACAGAGTTTTCTGGGGCGTTGTCATCTCCTTTGCTGTCGTCATGGCCACCTACATTATTCTTCTGCAGTGGGACTTCCACTTGTCACGATATACGATTACTACTTTAGAAGCAGCCCACTATCCAGTGTGGCACATACCCTTTCCTGCACTCACTGTTTGCAGCATTAATAAAGTACAGAAATCGGCCGCTCAACGTTTGGCAGCTGAAATGTAAGTTCTTCATCCACAATCTTCTTGGTTATTTATTGCCGATAACAATTCATTTCAAGAAACGATGTTATGACTTACTCCTCTGCTCATCTTAAGCATTGAATGTGTATTACATGTCACGTTAACTTTTCATTTTGATAAATATTAGGTACGTAGATATAAAATGCACCATGCTATTATGATTATCAGCTCCATTCCCTCTGAGTGGCGGCATTGGTAGAATACATCCATTGAATCCCCAGCCTGTCGTGAGAGTTGACTAAACGGGGCACCCCAAGAGACTTTCAACTTGGGAGCGTGAGTTGACGACCAATGATTCTGGTATTGCGTCCGTTTACTTATACTAGCTTCCTCGCTTTCATCTTTCTTATCCAACCTCTCTTGGTCAACTCTTGTTCTCTTCCGACCCGAACGGTATTAGATTTGGAAGGCCTGAGGTGCCTTCTTTTACATGTCCTTTGTGGCTCTTACTTTTCTTTTTCCAATACTTTCATTTTTCAAGGTCGGACCTTTTCATTTTTCCTTTCCGATTAAAATGGAAATAAAGGTGGTTGCCTAAATGCACTTCCCCTTAAAACAATAATCTCCAGCATCACCACTTTTTATTAACTGAAGATCAGAATCCCATTCAAGTGGTGGTAGGACCAAGATCATGACTTACTCTTGTTTTTAATCTATGCATAGGATGTTCAATGTTGTGAAAGTTTCATTTCGATATATAATACATTGAGAAACATGCAATTTAGCAAATAGTTGTTAGTACTGCTTTAGTTAGAAACTACGGATTTTATGATTTTCAGTTTCATTCAATTTAGTTTGTTACGAACTTAAGCGATAATCAATGATAGAGTACGGCGCTAGAGTGGATGAGGTAAAAATGTGGTGTACCAATACTCATGATAGCTACTAAAATGACTTTCAGGCCAGGATCGACACCCTCGGTTCGAAGAAGTAAGGTCTCAGCTGAAGAACTGAATTCGTATTTACTGGTGATTTACATATCACTGAGGCTGAATATCCCCTTTACGTAGCGTCTACATAAAATAAGAAACAGGTCTAAGAATATGCTAACTAAATTATTAGGGTATTTACACTAAACATTAAAGTTAAAAATAGATATAAATTAGGTTTGTGCTTGCACAGATACTCAATCGAGTTAAATTAAAACATACATTTTACACTAAGTTTGAAACTAATACATTATTAATTATTTTGGATTACAATAATGTTAAAGGTGGTGGCGGTGATTATTGTTTTAAGAGGAAGTACAACTAGGCAACCATCCTCTACATAACACTAATCAGAGTGAAAAATGGAAGGGATCCGACACTTCGAACAATGAAGATATCGGCCAAAGGAAGACAAGGGCCACGAAGGGCGTGAAAATGAAAGACTCCCTAGCCCTCGCAAAGCTAATAGCGTCGGGGTCGGAAAAGAACAAGAGTTGACCAAGGAAGGTCGGATAGGATAGATGAAAGTGAGGAGCCTGGCACAAGTAAGTGGAAGCAATGCCAGGACTCAGCTGAGGGCCCCGTGGTCGCCAACCCACGCTCCAAAGTTCAGAGCCCCTGGGGCGAATAATGTTAAAGTAGCATAGATTAATGATTTAGGAATTATACGGCTTTCTGATTGAGAAACACATGATTGCGAGTTCTCAGCCTCTTGCATGCTCTTCCAGCTAGAGCGATGTTAAGGTGGTGGTGTTCATTATTGTTTTAAGTACAACTGAGCAACCATCCTCCATTAATACTAATCAGAGGAAAATGGAAGGTCCGACACTTCGAAAAATGAAGGTAGCGGCAAAACAAAGCGAAATATCACGAAGAGCATAAAAATGAAAGATTCCATATGCCTCTCAAACATAATACCCTCGTTCATAGTCGGAAGAGAACAAAAGTTGATTAAGGGAGGATGGATAGGAAAGATTAAAATTAAGAGACTGGTAGAAGTACGTAGAAGTAATACCAGACTCAGCTAAGGGTCCCATGGTCGGCAGCCAATGCTGAAAATTCGAGAGAGGTGGCGGTGGTGGTGGTGGTGATTATTGTTTTTAAGAGGAAGTACAACTAGGCAACCATCCTCTATATAACACTAATCAGAGGAAAAAGGATGGAAGAGATCCGACACTTCGAAAAATGAAGGTATCGGCCAAAGGAGGACAAGGGCCATGAAGGGCGTGAAAATGAAAAACTCCCTAAGCCTCGCAAACCTAATACCGTCGGGGTCGGAAAAGAACAAGAGTTGACCAATAAAGGTCAGATAGGATAGACGAAAGTGAGGAGCCTTGCACAAGTAAGTGGGAACAATGCCAGGACTGAGCTAAGGGCCCCGTGGTGGCCAACCCACGCTCCCAAGTTGAGAGCCCCTGAGGCCCCTTTCAGTCGCCTCTCATGGCAGGCATGGGATACCGTGGTGTATTCTACCGTTTACATCTATTAGGGGTGGTTAATTAAAACTTGCTACTCATTAGTTTTAGTACGACACCTATAGATAGTGTACTACCGATTTTGAAGTATAGTGTATTTTACTTCTGCCTATTACAGGAAACTACCAGAAGGAGTGACTCAGTCACAGGCAGTAGAGGACCTAGGTTTGCTGGTGGAGCTTATCGAGCCCGGTGAAATCAATGTTACTAAGCTGCAAAGAGTGCAAGCTATACTGGATGTCAACAATTACAGTATACCAGCACTGATGAAAGAGGTAACACCCTCCCGGTAGGGGGAGTGATACATGTATTCTGTAGACACAATCTTCAGTCACACCGTAGACAGCTGCCTGCAAAACGAACACAAATACTACAGATTTTATTCAGAGGGAGAAATTCTCTCTCATATGATGTGCAATACACAACCCTAGTTCTACAAATTCGAAGGCCAATATTCTAATCGTAATTCTTGAATTACATAAGAAGAGTAACACAATGACGCCAAGCAAAGGAAATATTTTAAGGCGAAGATTTTAGAAAACGTTAATTCGATGATATTTAGCACCCAGAACTAAAATACGGCTGAACAACACCCATCTGAGAACAAACAAAAAATGACTTTCGAAAAATACTAATTTTGTGATGGTGGTGATTGTTTCAAGAGGAAGTGCAATTGGGCAACCATAATCTATTAGCACTAATCAGAGGGAACCCTTTTGCTTGCATGATTGTTTTCAATGTTATAATGTGTATATCTTGTTATTTTGTATTTAACAATTTGTGCTTACTGTTCATGTATATTTAATCTTTGTATTGTTTTGTGTACGTTACCATACGCTAATAATAGAGGGAAAATGGAAGATGGTGGTGATGGTGGTGGTGATTATTGTTTTAAGAGAAAGTACAACTAGGTAACCATCCTCTATATAACACTAATCAGAGAAAAAAGGGAAGGGATCCGACACTTCGAAAGATGAAGACATTGGCCAAAGAAACATAAGGGCTATGAAGGGCGTGAAAATGAAATACTCCTTAGCCCTCGCAAACCTAATAGCGTCGGGGTCGAAAAGAAAAAGAATTGACCAAGGAAGGTCGGATAGGATAGATGAAAGTGACGAACCTGGCACAAGTAAGTGGTAGCAATGCCAACACTCGGCTATCTTTTATGAGGATACATATATCTCAAACTGAAGATGTTACAGACATGAAAATTTATATTTGGAATATCCTTTAAAAATAAAGAAACACGTATCCTTTTGTTTTAGGGTAATCCAATTGGGGGCGGGGAGATAAATGAATTGAAAAATTAGTTGAATTCTTTGTTTGAGGACGCTTATATCTCGAAAATGAAGGGCGATACAGACGTGAAAATTGGTATTTGAAATCTCCCTTAAAAATAAAGCAACACGTATATTTTGTTTTTGGAACATCTACTTAAGAGGGGGTAAAGAGGAGTGACAAATGGGATGAAATTTTAAAATGAGTATATCTACAGTATATCTCAAAATCCTAACATGTTACCAACGTGAGAATTGGTATTTGTAATCTCCTGTAAAAGTAAAGGAACACGCATAATTTGTTTTCTGAAAATCCACTTAAGGGACGTTAAAGGGGGTGAATTTTAATATGAGCATATCTACAGTACCGTACAGCATATATAAAAAACTTAACATATTACAGATGTGAAAATTGGTATTTTAATTTTTTTAAATAAAGTAATACGAATGATTTTTATTCGGAAAAACACGTAAGGGGTGGAGGTTGTAAAAAGGACTTAAAAAGGGGTTGACTTATTTTTATGTGGATACTTATCTGAAATCAGGGGGGAACTACAGCCGTAACTAACTCCCGAGGACATGCATATCTCTCTGTATGAATGATGTACTGATGAAGGCTTCCTCCCGGGTAAAATATTCCGGAGGTAAAATAATCCCCCATTCGGATCTCCGGATGGGGACTACACGAGAGGGGGTGATCATCAGGAAAATGGATACTAACATTTTGCGAATCGGAGCGTGGAATGTTAAAAGTTTGAATCGCTGTGGTATGTTAGAGAATCTGAAAAGAGAGACGGATAAACTAAAGTTAGATGTAGTTGGTATGAGTGAAGTACGTTGGCAGGAAGAGCAGGATTTTTGGTCACCCGACTACAGAATTATTAACTCAAAATCAAACAGGGGAAATGCAAGAGTTGGTTTAGTAATGAATAAGAAAATAGGGCAACGGATAAGCTACTACGACCAGTATAATGAAAGGATTATTGTTGTCAAGATATACACCAAACCAATGCCCACTACAATAGCGCAGGTCTATAAGCCTACGTATTCAGCGGATGATGAGGAAATCGAAAGAATATATGAAGAGATAAAATATATAACACAGTAGCCTATGTAAAAGGTGGCGAGAATCTAATTATGATGGGAGACTGGAATGCAGTGGTAGGCCAAGGAAGAGAAGGAAATGCAGTAGGAGAATTCGGATTGGGACAAAGGAACGAAAGAGGACGTCAGCTGGTTGAATTCTACACCAGTCACAATTTAGTCCTTGCTAATACTTGGTTCAAACACCACAAACGACGGCTGTACACATGGACGAGACCTGGAGACACTGGAAAGTATCAAATAGACTTCATTGTAATTAGGCAGAGATTCAGAAACCAGGTGTTGAATTGAAAACTTTCCCAGGAGCAGACGTGGACTCTGAACACAACTTGTCGGTCATGAAATGCCATCTAAAGTGAAGAAATTGAAGAAGGGAAGGAATCCAGTGAGATGGGATCTAGACAAGTTGAAAGAAAAGAGTGTGAAGGATTGCTTCAAGGAACATGTTGCACAAGGACTAAATGGAAAGGCTGAAAGAAACACAGTAGAAAAAGAATGGACAGTCATGAAGAATGAGGTCAGTAGGGTTGTTGAAGGTATGTTATGAAGAAAGAAAAGATCAACTAAGAATCAATGGCTAACTCAAGAAATACTAGACCTGATCGATGAACGACGAAAATACAAGCATGAAAAAAAAAATGAAGAGGGCAGAAAAGAATACAAGCGATTAAAGAATGAAGTGGATAGGAAGTGCAGGGCAGCTAGGGAAGAATGGCTGAAGGAGAAGTCCAAGGATGTTGAAAATTGTATGGTCCTGGAAAGGTAGATGCTGCATACAGGAAAATCAAGGAAACCTTTGGAGAAAGGATACCTAGGTGTATGAATATTAAGAGCTCAGATGGAAAACCACTTCTATGGAAAGAAGACAAGGCAACAAGATGACAGGAACATATACAACAGTTGTATCAAAGTAAGGACATAGATGATATGGTTCTGGAACAAGAAGAGGCTGGTGATGTTGATGAAATGGGTGACCCAATTTTGAGGTCAAAATACGACAGAGCTTTGAGAGACCTAAATAGGCGCAAATCACCTGGAATTTATGGCATTACCTCTGAATTACTGACTGTTTTAGGAGAAACCAGCATGGCGAGGTTATTCCATTTATTGTGCAAGATGTAGGAGACAGGAGAAGTGCCGTCCGATGTTTGGCAGAATGTTGTTATATCTATTCCCAAGAAAGCCGGTGTTGACAAGTGTGAAAACTACCGCAACATTAGTTTAGTATCTCACGCCTGCGAAATTCTAACACGTATTATTTAGAGAAGAATGGAAAGACAAACTGAAACTGAGTTGAGAGAAAATCAATTTGGCTTCAGAAGAAATGTGGGAACACGTGCAGCAATCCTGACTTTACGTCTGATCGTTGAGGATCGAATTAAGAAGGGCAAGCCCACATACATGGCGTTCGTAGATCTAGAAAATGCATTTGATAATGTTGAATGGACCAAGCTATTTGAGATTCTGAAGGTGATCGGTATCAGGTACCGAGACAGAAGAACTATCTACAGTCTATATAAAAATCAGTCTGCAGTGATAAGAATCGAGGCCTATGAAAAAGAAGCAGCAATCCAGAATGGGGTGAGGCAAGGCTGCAATTTGCCCCTCCCCCCGCTACTTTTCAGTGTTTATATAGAACAGACAGTAAAGGAAATCAAAGAAGAATTTGGAAAGGGAATCACAATCCAAGGAGAGGAAATCAAAACCCTGAGATTTGCCGTTGATATTGTTATTTTATCTGAGACTGCAGAAGATCTGGAGAATTTGCTGTATGGACGGAGTCTTGGAGCCTTGGGTGAGGAGTACAAGACGAAAATAAATAAGTCCAAAACAAAAGTAATGGGGTGCAGTCGTAAGAAGTCAGGTGTGAAAGAAAGTGGATGAATATTGTTACTTGGGTAGTAAAATAACTAACGATGGAAGAAGTAAGGAGGACATAAAATGTTGACTAGCACACGTAAGGAAGGCCTTTCTTAAGAAAAGAAATTTACTCACTTCGAATATTTATATAGAAATTAGAAAAATGTTTTTGAAGACTTTCGTTTGGAGCGTGGCATTGTATGAAAGTAAAAGATAAACGATAACTCGTTCAGAAAGAAAGTGAATAGAAGCTTTTGAAATGTGGTGTTACAGAAGAATGCTGAAGGTGAGATGGATAAATCGAATCACGAATGAAGGGATACTGAATCGAACTGGTGAGAGGAGATCGTTGTGGCTAAATGTGACGAGAAGAAGAGATAGAATGATAGGACACATCTTAAGACACCCAGGAGTTGTGCAGCTGGTTTTTGAGGGAAGTGTAGTGAGTAAGAACGGTAGGGGTAGACCAAGGTATGAATATGACAAGCACATTAGAGCAGATGTAGGATGCAGCAGTTATGTAGAAATGAAAAGGTTAGCACAGGATAGGATGGCATGGAGGACTACATCAAACCAGTCTATGGACTGATGACTCAAACTACAACTTATATCTCAAAAATTGAAGATGTTATAGACATGAAAATTTGTATTCCCCTGTGGGTGGGGGCGGTAGAATAACACCCACGGTATCCCCTGCCTGTCGTAAGAGGCGACTAAAAGGGGCCCCAGGGGCTCTGAACTTTGGAGCGCGGGTTGGCGACCACGGGGCCCTCAGCTGAGTCCTGGCATTGCTTCCACTTACTTGTGCCGGGCTCCTCACTTTCATCTGTCCTATCCGACCTCTCTTGGTCAACTCTTGTTCTTTTCCGACCCCGACGCTATTAGGTTTGCGAGGGCTAGGGAGTCTTTCATTTTCACGCCCTTCGTGGCCCTTGTCTTTCTTTGTCCGATATCTTCATTTTTCGAAGTGTCGGTTCCCTTCCATTTTTCTCTCTGATTAGTGTTATATAGAGGATGGTTGCCTAGTTGTACTTCCTTTTAAAACAATAATCACCACCACCACCTGAAAATTTGTATATGGAATCTCCTTTAAAAATAAAGAAACACATGTTGTTTTGTTTTAGGAAAATGAATTGAAAAATTAGTTGAATTCTTTGTTTGAGGAAACGAACGGACGTGAAGACTGGTATTTGGAATCTCCTTTAAAATAAAGAAACACGTATTTTGCGGCGGGTGGTTTGGAATCAACTTAAGGAGGTGCAAAAGAAGTTGAATTATTTTTATGAGGTTATAAATAAGAAGTGGGCTTAAAACAATACACCTCTAAGGGGGTTTGATTGGAGGGAGAGGAATTATGACAAAAATATGCATTTATGTATATGCATTTCTATGAAACCGTTTGAATTATGAAGTTAAAATTACAAATGATATCCTTGGTGTTAAATATCAGAAGGTTTGAAACAAATTTTACCACACAGAGAGTTAAATGGGGGTTAAGATCTGAAAACAAATATATTCATTCCCTCCTCCGAAACGGTTTAACGTACGAAGACAAAATTCCAGAATTCCAAATTGCTCTGTATATTTTAAATCCTACGTGTGAAATAGGAAATTTGTTTAAACGTTCCACCTCTAAAGTGATAAATGAGGTTAGCTCCGTATACGAAATTATTCATCCCTCCAAAACTGTTTGACGTACAAAGTTGTAATTTTACGAGAAGGGTCTTCTTTTATGCTCCAGGTGTAAAATATCGTATACTTCAAAATATTTCTCCCTTAAGGGGTTTAGATGGTGGTTCACTCTCAGAAACACAATATCCATTCTTCCAAAACCGTTTCAGGCACGAAATTATTTTTTTAATGTAGGGTGGTTTTCTATACCTCTTATGTCAATAAAGATTTTTAAACATTCACCCCTTAAAAAAGTAACCATTCCTCCATTACTATTCGACGTACAACAAAATTTCACAGGTTGGGTGCTTTTACATCCTAGATGTTAAATAAGATAGGGTTTTTAATATTCAAATTCTTCCGTATGAGGTTCAAATGAGTGTTGGATCGGAAAATAATCATTCACCCAAAACCGTTTGACGTACGAACTGAGGGAGTTAGTTTACAGGCTCAGCAGACAGCGGACTCTCCAAAAAGTAAAACTTTGAATACTAACTTTCAGTTTAAAACCGTAGCGAAACACGAATATCTTGCTAGTATTGTATAATTGTGTGTTGATGAAGTGATGATGGTTATGCCAGAATATAGAGACATTTCTGAGGAAACTAGGTGCAGTTCGGTGGTGGTGGTGGTGGTGGTGATTATTGTTTTGAAGTACAACTAGGCAATCATCCTCTACATAACACTAATCAGAGAGAAAAATGGAAGGGGTCCGACACTTCGAAAAATGGAGGTATCGGCCAAAGTAAGACAAGAGCCACGAAGGTCAAGAAAATGAAAAACTCCCTAGGCCTCCATACGTAATACCGTCGGGGTCGGAAAAGAACAAGAGTTGACCAAGGGAGGTCGGATAGGATAGATGAAAGTGAGGAGCCTGGCACAAGTAAGTGGAAGCAATGTTAGGACTTAGCTAAGGGCCCCGTGGTCGCCAACCCACGCTCCAAAGTACAGAGCCCCTGAGGCCCCTTTTAGTCGCCTCTTACGACAGGCAGGGGACACCGTGGGTGTTATTCTACCGCCCCCACCCACAGGGGGAGAGGTGGAGTTTCTACCCATTTATCGTTTTCAGAGTGTTGAATAAGAGTGGTGGTGGTGGTGGTGATTAATGTTTAAAGAGGAAGTACAACTGGGCAATAATTCTCTATTAACATTAATCAGAGCGAAAAAATGGAAAGGGTCCGACACTTCGAAAAATGAAGGTATCGGCCAAAGAAAGACAAGGGCCACGACGGGCGTAAAACATGAAAGACATTCTACGCATCGACACCTAATACTGCCTTGGTCGGAAAAGAACAAGAGTTGATCAAGGGAGGCTGTACAGGATAGATGACAAAAGTAGGCCTAAGTGGAAGCAATGCCAGGACTCAGCTAAGGGCCCTGTGGTCGTCAACCTACGCTCCCGAATTGAGAGCCCCTGGGTCTCCTTTTAGTCCCCTCTTACGACGGACAGCAGGTACTGAAGGTATTATTTTACCGCCCCCACCGACAGGGGGGGGGAGGTTAGATAAGACCCGTAGCGAATGTACCAATACGTAGCTTCATGTACACGCCCTGGAAGAGAAGATAATAATGCTCTATATAAATTCGAGGGATCCATTATGGTGAAAACTGGCGCCAAAATTACGGACGATTTCAGTTAATTATTTTATTTGTACGTTAATAATGGTTATAAATGGTGACCAACGAGCTTGCAAGTCAAATATTCAAGCTGGAACCAGGTCCAATAGAAGATTACTGTGTAAGGTGGTGGTGGTGATTACTGTTTTAAGAGGAAGTACAACTAAGCAACCATCCTCTATATAACATTCATCTGAGAGAAAAACTGGAAGGGATCCGACACTTCGAAAAATGAAGATATCGGCCAAAGAAACACAAGGGCTACGAAGGGCGTGAAAATGAAGGACTCCCTAGGCCTCGAGTGCCCTGATACCGTCGGGGTCGGAAAAGAACAAGAGTTGACCAAGGGAGGTCAAATAGGATAGATGAAAGTGAGGAGCCTGGCACAAGTAAGTGGAAGCAATGCCAAGACTCAGCTAAGGGCCCCGTGGCCGCAACCCACGCTCCAAAGTTCAGAGCCCCTGGGGCCCCTTTCAGTCGCTTCTTACGACAGGCAGGGGATACCGTGGGTGTTATTCTCGTGGGTGTTATTCTACCGCCCTCACCCACAGGGGGAGACTACTGTGTAAGCAAATTAAGATTTTCAATCTAATGTTTTACACTAGTCTTTGTGTTTACATTCGTGAATTTAAATATGAAAGTCTTAAAATTCATTATTTATGTCAGTTAAGGGTATCTAACCGTAACCTCCTAATTTTAGACGCCAGAGCGATCTGGTATCCAAGATTTGTCATACCGTAACTTAGTGTACAACCTGTGAACATTTTGGGGACTACAGCACGGACTATTTAAACACCATTCCTGGAAAACCTCTGAAGGCGTATCCGTACAAATTGTTATTCACCATACATGTACATGTCCTGAATTTCTCCAGAGAATGATAATAGTTTTAGTTTTAAAGTTGCATGTTTTGTGTATATACTACTATCCTCAAATATTCAACAAATTTAAGAGATAATTTTACAAACATTTATATTATTCATATATATTTGAAGTATTCTAGTGAATACTAGAACTATAGTATACTGAAATACATATAAAGACATGGAATATTTAAATATACTTACTAAGCCCCCAAAGAGAAACTCTGTCTGGTGTTATAACTAGAGTCCGGAATTTTATGCAATATTATTGTAAAAATCCCCTTCAGAATATGTACTAAATATGAAATATCAAAAGAGCACACGCAATTAAAAATTGTTGCTGTTCATCAAAAATTATTCACTAATATTACATACAAACTACACATTTCAGTAAGTCACAATCGTTGTTAATGCGATTCTCAAGTTAACACAATTATACCCGTTTTTTCCTTGCAATTTCTAATGAATTCTTTAGTATTAAGTTCCCTATTTTATTACCTGTTATTGCTAATATAATATTATCACACGATTTGTGTAAAATGGAGTACCATGTACCTGTATCTGATTACTACTAAATAAGTGTTGTGTGCCGAAAACGAGATGTCGACATCGTACGAAGTCACAGGCGCACACTTCAGCACATGAATGTGTCCGAGAGTGGTGGTGGTGATTATCCTCTAGGTATTAACACTAATCAGAGAGAAAAAGGAAGGGATCCAATACTTCGAAAAATGAAGATATCGGCCAAAGGACGGGGAGGGCCACGAAAGGCGTGAAAGTGAAAGACTCCCTAGGATTCGCAAACATATTACTTTTTTAAATATTTTTTCTTACAATTTGCTTTACGTTGCACCGACACAGATAGGTCTTATGGCGACGATGGGATAGGAAAGGCCTAGGAGTGGGAAGGAAGTGGACGTGGCCTTAATTAAGGTACGGCCCCAGCATTTGCCAATGTGGAAACGGGAAACAACGGAAAACCATCTTCAGGGCTCCAACCGTGGGGTTCGAACCCATTATCTCTCGGATGCAAGTTCACAGCTGCGGGCCTCTAACCGCACAGCCAACTCACCCGGTAAACTTAATACCCTCGGGGTCAAAAAGAACAAGAGTTGACCAAGTGAAGTCGGATAGGAGAGATGAAACTGAGGAGCCTGGCACAAGTAAGTGGAAGCAACGCCAGGACTCAGCTAAGGGCCTCGTCGCCGCCAACCCACGCTCTCAAGTTCAGAGTGGTGGTACTTATTATTATTTTGAGAGGAAGTACAACTTAGCAACCATCCTCCATATAACACTAATCAGAGAGCAGAAATGGTAGGAATCCGACACTAAAATTGGTAACGATCAATTTATTTACATCTAACGAATTCGAGAGACTTCTGAATGGAATTCGGAGTCGGCAAGTGCACAATTCAGTGCATCGAAAGTGGGGAAGCTAACTCAGATCCTATGGAACTACCATGAATGAAATATTCAGTTTTCTAAAGTATGGTGAGATGAGGCTTCTTTGATAAAGGAGGTTTCTATATCTCTCTCGGACATGGCTATCTATGTATACTTCACATCACAGCCTGCACGGTTAATACGTAACATCGCATCACACATTCTGTATCGCTAATTTCAGATGAGCCCCAGCCATGACACTGCCCTGCACTGTTGCTACGTAACATTGCATCTCACATTCTGTGTCGCTAATTTCAGATGAGCCCCAGCCATGACACACTCCTGTACGGTTGCTAGTTAACATTGCATCACACATTTTGTATCGCTAATTTCAGATGAGCCCCAGCCATAACACATGGCTTGCACGGTTGCTACGTAACATTGCATCACACATTCTGTGTCGCTAATTTCAGATGAGCCCCAGCCATGACACACTCCTGCATGGTTGCTAGTTAACATCACATCACACATCTTGTGTCCCTAATTTCAGATGAGCCCCAACCATAACACATGGCCTGCACGGTTGCTACGTAACATCGCATCACACATTTTGTGTCGCTAATTTCAGATGAGCCCCAGCCATAACAAATGACCTGCACGGTTGCTAGTTAACATCGCATCACACATTTTGTGTCGCTAATTTCAGATGAGCCCCAGCCATAACACATGGCTTGCACGGTTGCTACGTAACATCGCATCACACATTTTGTGTCGCTAATTTCAGATGAGCCCCAGCCATAACAAATGGCCTGCACGGTTGCTAGTTAACATCGCATCACACATTTTGTGTCTCTAATTTCAGATGAGCCCCAGTCATAACACATGGCCTGCACGGTTGCTAGTTAACATCGCATCACACATTTTGTGTCGCTAATTTCAGATGAGTCCCAGCCATAACAAATGGCCTGCACGGTTGCTAGTTAACATCGCATCACAGATTTTGTGTCGCTAATTTCAGATGAGCCCCAGCCATAACAAATGGCCTGCACGGTTGCTAGTTAACATCGCATCACACATTTTGTGTCGCTAATTTCAGATGAGCCCCAGCCATAACACATGGCCTGCACGGTTGCTAGTTAACATCGCATCACACATTTTGTGTCGCTAATTTCAGATGAGCCCCATCCATAACACATGGCCTGCACGGTTGCTAGTTAACATCGCATCACACATTTTATGTCGCTAATTTCAGATGAGTCCCAGCCATAACACATGGCCTGCACGGTTGCTACGTAACATCGCATCACACATTTTATGTCGCTAATATCAGATGAGTCCCAGCCATAACACATGGCCTGCACGGTTGCTACGTAACATCGCATCACACATTTTGTGTCCCTAATTTCAGATGAGTCCCAGCCATGACACATGGCCTGCACGGTTGCTACGTAACATCGCATCACACAGTTTGTATCGCTAATTTCAGATGAGCCCCAGCCACAACACATATTTATGTCAAAAATATGTCATTCATAAAAATCTGGACTCGTGTTATTACTGTTCGCGCAAACGTTTGTCTTCTTGCACTCTGGCCCATAGTGAACATACTGTTCCAGAGTTCAAAGTGAACCTGATGGTTTGTAACCATGTTCATGTATTCAGTAGTCAAATAAGTTTCCAATCATTATGTGACTGTCACACAGCTGGCACCTTCATGTGAAGATATGCTGGTGAAGTGTCGCTGGAAAGGAATCTTTCGGGACTGCTCAGATTTGTTCATCATACGGAAAGCTCATGAAGGCTACTGCTGCTCTTTCAACTACCTGGCGGTCCAAGATGAGCTCGTGAAGTAAGATTTTGTCAAATTGTCTTTCATTATTTTTAAAGTGAGCACTTTACTCAGCATAGGTCATTTTACTAAAATACATGTGCCTTATTTAATTTGTTTTAAATCATAGATAATATACTTTTAAGTGGTGCATGCTTAATGCTGCTGCCCAGACTTCTGTAAAAAAATGTTTGTCAGGAGTTTAACGTAGAAGCTTCACATGGTCAGTCCCCTACGAGGCGCTGCTGATAAACTTAAGCATGTTAAGTCTCTTCATTCAGGCAACATTCAGCTGACGGATGTGAGGCTTCCACGTTCGTCTACTGTGATCCAGGTGTCTACAACTGGTAGGACACTATCGCAAGTTGAGCTCTGGTTCAGGATGCACAAGCCGACATCGACAGAAATGTACAACTAAAGTTTTCGCCACTGAAAATCGAAACTCATGTTGCAGGGGCCATCTGTCGAATCGGTTGTTAGCTTCCTGTAGCTGTCTCTCAGCAACCGCCATCCTTCCGGTGCTGTAGAGCTGAATCATCTACATACAGAGATGGAACGACTGCGGGCTCAACAGAGGTTAACTATTCCGTTGATGGTGATTGCGAACAGTGTCACACTCAGTACAGTTCCCTGAGGTATCAATTTTTTTTGAACGCAATATTGAGAAAAAAACATTCCCTACTCCGACTCGAAAGAGCCGTAGCGACACGAAGTACTCAATAAACATTGGTAAATTTCCCCGAAATCCCCTCAGGTGTAGTGTGGAGATGATCCCATCGCCAGGTAGTGTCGTAAGCTCTTTCCAGGACAAAAACACGCCAACTATGTGTTCCTTCCGGAGAAAGGCCTTCTACATGGAGCTCGCCAGTCTGACCAGATGATTGATGGCAGACTGGTGGTGGTGGTGATTATTGTTTTAAAAAGGAATTAAAACTGGTCAACCATTTCCTATTAACACTACTCAGAGAGGAAAACATTTAAGAGGTCCGACGGTTCGAAAAATGAAGGTACCGGCCAAAGGAAGACAAGGGCCGCAAAGGGCATGAAAATTGAAGACTCCCTAGGCCTCGCAACCCTAATACCGTCGGGGTCGGAAAAGAACAAGAGTTGGCCAACGAAGGTCGGATAGCATAAATAAAGTGCTGGTGGTGGTGATTATTGCTTTAAGAGGAAGTACAACTGAGCAACCATCCTCTATATAACACTAATCAGAGAGAAAAAATGGAAGGGGTCGACACTTCGAAAAATGGTATCGGCCAAAGAAAGACAAGGAGTACGAAGGGCGTGAAAATGAAATACTCCCTAGGCCTCGAGAGCTATAATATAGTCAGGGTCTGAAAAGAACAAGAGTTGACCAAGGGAGGTCGGATAGGATAGATGAAAGTGAGGAGCTTGGCACAAGTAAGTGGAAGTAATGCCAGGACTCGGCTAAAGGCCCCGTGGTCGCCAATCCACGCTCCAAAGTTCAGAGCCCCTGGGGCCCCTTTTAGTCGCCTCTTACGACAGGCAGGGATTACCGTGGGTGTTATTCTACCGCCCCCACCCACAGGGGGAACAGGACTGTAACTGCGCAGTGTAGTGAGAACTTCGAGAGGCAACATTACATGCTCCGCGCCAGTGGGAATGTGCCTGTACGGAACATGCTGTGTGGTGTGTGGCTGTGTGTAGTTATGGCCATGATCCAGCATAAAGCTGCAGGGAACGTGAACGAACAGTCGTAACACTGAAATTCGCGACCAATAATCACGTTTAAAGGCTGCTTTTAGGTTAAGATTTTTCCGGTCAATATAAAATACACATACCACGGTTACAATGGCAGTGCAGGTGTTTAAAAGTAACCACTTCAAGAATATTTTCACTAGTTGAATGTATTGGCCTGTATTGTGAGTAATTAGTGAGTAATTAATATCCCGAAAATTTCCCTCAACACTTTCTCGGGGATTGACGTTAAAAATTAATTTGGACTTTAAGGAAACTTTTAAGCCCAAGAAAAATATAGGTCGTCGCTTTGGAATTAAAAATATAACTGGATGAAAACATTGATGTACTTTCGAGCTGTTATGCTCTCTGCATTTCGAATTCCTTCCCTCTCAATTTCTATTTACTTTCTTCAATATCTCGAAAATTTCCCTCAACACTTTCTCGGGGATTGATGATAACAATAAATTTGGACTTTAAGGAAACTTTTAAGCCCAAGAAAAATATAGGTCGTCGCTTTGGAATTAAAGATATAACTGGATGAAAAAATGTTGACACTCCAGCACAGGGCGGCACAGAGCCGGTATCGACAGGCAGACACAGCCAAGGCCAACTAATCTATCTAGTGCGGCCTTGACACAGCACGTTCGATTCAGGCACATTCCAGCTGAAGCGGAGCATGTCCTGTTGCCTCTCGAAGTTCACTATGACGCAGTTACAGTCCTGTGCCCCGTGTCCCGGCACTCTGTGCCGAAACACTCCACCTCAAGCTGCTAATGTTGCGGAACAAGTGAATGTTCCGGTCTGCCCAACCCTAATCCACAGCTACTCTGTCTTTAGAACAAAGACGATATCCTATCATAGTCGTGTCGTGTCCAGGTCTCAAACGAGATTCCTTTAGACAGACTATGAAGGCCGCAGGGACGGATATCGATTGAAGTAACGCTACGGAATTAGGACAATTGGCTGGTCCCCATTTCCGCCAACTACCGTCCATATTCCGCTGTCTTTGTCGGTGTCATGTTGTTGTCTTCACCATCCACGATGATAAGTGGCTCACTCTCCACAGATGAGCGAGACGCGGCGGCTGAGCACTCCGCGAACTGTGATCTCACTGAAGGGGGCTGGAAGACTTTCCAAACCTCGTTGGCAAAGTCTTCCCCCTCCCCCACCAGCTGGTAGGGGAAGAGCTCTTCCCGGACGACGTCCACAATATCGTACGTACAGATTGTGTGCCTTATTTCATTTGCTTTAAATTATAGATAATATACTTTTAAACGGTGCATGCTTAATGCTCCTGTCCAGACCTCAAAAAAAAAGTTTATCAGGAGTTTAACATAGAAGCTTCGCATAATTGAATCGGTCATTGCAGAAAGATCATGAGTCACAAGATTTCAATTTTACAGGAGAGACATTAAACTTCTTAGGCATTCCTCCCGATGGATATGCAAAATCTGCACGAAGTGTAGGTTTCACATTCATATTATGAAGGAGATGGAAGCATTTTCTGTTAAGACCGTCCGGCTCCATGGCTATATGGTTAGTGTTCTGGCCTTTGGTCACAGGGGTCCCGGATTCGATTCCCGGCAGTGTCGAGAATTTTAACCATCATTGGTTAATTTCGCTTGCACGGGGGCTGGGTGTATGTGTCGTCTTTGCCATCATTTCATCGTCATTAGGACGGGCATCAAATCAAAAGACCTGCACATGTCCTCAGACACTCGCGGCACTAAAAGCCATACGCCATTCCTTTTCATTTCTGTTAAGACCATCAATGAATTCTGTGACCACATGGCCAGGCGTGCGAGCGTTTTACTGAAAGGTCATCCACTTGGAAGGAGAGAAAGATATTTTCATTCCCTTTGGAATTCTTCCCATGCTTGAAACTGAAAGACATGTCTTCTTATAATGAACAGGCCACTAACGTTTGAAGTCTAATATTGGGATAGTGTCAATGTCTTGAACTGTAAACTTCTTTGATGCCCTTATTATCATTATACCGTATTACTCAGGGAGGCAGTTCCTATCACGGTGCCTTACAACTTTCTTTATGACGCCAAAATCTCTATCGTTTGGAAGGAAACTGTGTCCTCTTATGGGAAAATAATGTTTGATTACTTTTAATCTCTCGCTCGAGATCAGAGATAGACAGAGGTGGTGGTGGTGATTACTGTTTTAAGAGGAAGTACACCTAGGTAACCATCCTCTATACAACACTAATCAGAGAGAAAAAATGGAAGGGATCCGACAATTCGAAAAATGAAAGTATCGGCCAAAGAAAGATAAAGGCCACGAAGGGCGTGCAAATGAAAGACTCCCTAGCCCTCGGAAACCTAATAGCGTTAGGGTCGGAAAATAACAAGAGTTGACCAGGAGAGGTCGGATAGGATAAATGAATGTGAGGAGCCTGGCACAAGTAAGTGGAAGCAATGCCAGGACTCAGCTAAGGGCCCCGTGGTCGCCAACCCACGCTCCAAAGTTCAGAGCCCCCGAGGTGGTGGTGGTGATTATTGTTTTAAGAGGAAGTACAACTAGGCAACCATCCTCTGTATAACACTAATCAGAGGGAAAAATGGAAGGGTTCCGTCACTTCGAAAAATGAATATGTCGGCCAAAGGAAGACAAGGGCCACGAAGGGCGTGAAAATGGAAAGACTCCCTAGCCCTCGCAAACCTAATAGCGTCGGGATCGGAAAAGAACAAGAGTTGACCAAGTGAGGTCGGAAAGGATAGATGAAAGTGAGGAGCCCGGAACAAGTAAGTGGAAGCAATGCCAGGACTCAGCTGAGGGCCCCGTGGTCGCCAACCCACGCTCCAAAGTTCAGAGCCCCTGGGGCCCCTTTTAGTCGCCTCTTACGACAGGCAGAGGATACCGTGGCTGTTATTCTACCGCCCCCACCCACATGGGGATAGCACCCCTACCCACAGGGGGAAGGGAGGAAGACAACGCCAGGACTCAGCTAAGTGTGGTGATGGTTGTGGTGGTGGTGATTATTGTTTTAAGAGGAAGTACAACTAGGCAACCATCCTCTATATAACACTAATCAGTGAGAAAAAATGGAAGGGATGCGACATTTCGAAAAATGAAGGTATCGGCCAAAGAAAGACAAGAACCGCGAAGGGCGGGAAAATGAAAGACTCCCTAGACCTCGCGTGCTCTAAAACCGTCAGGGTAGGAAAGAACAAGAGTTGGCCAAGGGAGGTCGGATAGGATAGATAGAAGTGAGAAGCCTGACACAAGTAAGTGGAAGCAATGCCAGGACTCAGCTATGGGCCCCGTGGTTGTCAACTCACACTCCAAAGTTCACAATATGCAGTAGCGACAGGCTTGGGATAGGTGTCCGGCACTTCGAAAAATGAAGCCATTGATCAAAGAAAGGTAACGGCCACGAAAGGCGTGAAAATGAAAGATGGTGGTGGTGGTGGTGATTATTGTTTTAAGAGGAAGTACAACTACGCAACCATCCTCTATATAACACTAATCAGACGGAAAATTGGAAGGGGTCTGACACTTCGAAAAATGAAGATATCGGCCATAGGAAGACAAGGGCCACGAAGGGCGTGAAAATGAAAGACTCCCTAGCCCTCGCAAACCTAATAGCGTCGGAGTCGGAAAAGAACAAGAGTTGACCAAGGGAGGTCGGATAGGATAGGTGAAAGTGAGGAGCCTGGCACAAGTAAGTGGAAGCAATGTCAGGACTCAGCTGAGGGCCCCGTGGTCGCCAACCCACGCTCCATAGTTCAGAGCCCTGTGGGTGGGGGCGGTAGAATAACACCCACGGTATCCCCTGCCTGTCGTAAGAGGCGACTAAAAGGGGCCCCAGGGGCTCTGAACTTTGGAGCGTGGGTTGGCGACCACGGGGCCCTTAGCTGAGTCCTGGCATTTCTTCCACTTACTTGTGCCAGGCTCCTCACTTTCATCTATCCTATCCGACCACCCTTGGTCAACTCTTGTTCTTTTCCGACCCCGACGCTATTAGGTTTGCGAGGGCTAGGGAGTCTTTCATTTTCACGCCCTTCGTGGCCCTTGTCTTCCTTTGGCCGATACCTTCATTTTTCGAAGTGTCGGACCCACTGATCTCTATACATGGATCGCTGATGGCAGGTCTCCGCTGCAGGAGAAAGTACGCCAAGTTGAACGCGCGGTTCGCCATGTTGGCGTACCCTACCTCGAGCTCTCCTTATGGGGAAGCAATGATAATATAGTCAATTTTAGGTCGCAATTCATGGCGCATTGGAATAATTAAAAATATAGAGACATGTTCACTCAAAGCATAAGGACATTGGGATCACTGACACGTCATTCCGAGGTCAGTAAATCTCCGGGATAGCAATAAAAATGAGTGTATAATAACGGCCGGCAAATATTAACTTAGGTGCTGAATACATGCAATTAGCGATCGGTAACACAATACGAGTGAAAACCAGTTTCTGGAAACATTGCTGTAAATTGTATACATGTATGCCACGAAATTATGCATTCTTAAAATGATGTACCTATAAACGTAGCTCAATATACAGGCCTAGATTCGACATATCGAAATCGGTGCTTGATAATGAATTTCTGTTTCCTGTTTCCAAGAAATAACGCGCATATTATCAAATTAAAATATCATTGAAGCAAATGTACACATTTATAAAACCAGCAAATATTCAAAACTAGTCAATATATCACATTACTTCCAGCTTAATGTACTATTACAGACCTTTTTAATTAAATTCAGCTAGCAAAGCGATATTGATAGTCATCATCAGAAATATATAACACCAGTTAAAAGAGTCCCAAATACCACGAATAGTATAATGGAATAGCCCCAAACACCCACCACACTTTCCCTTCTCCCACCACTCCAGTGTCTGAAACCCATAATTATTACTGATGTAAATAAGGTCTAGAATTCCTCCAGACTTCATTTTCTAAGATTGTTATAAGTTCACGTCAATTATTTCATCGAAACCGTCAGTTTAATTATGAGAAAAAAAAATATAAGTAAATCTTTACTTGCAGTTAATGTTCAGCAAAATTGAAAACAGTTGGCTGTACATCACTTCTAAGGTGTACAGTTTGTCCATTTCTATCAAAACACCTCTAAGTGATCCGAGCAGAGAACAGCTGTTTTAGAAGGCTCCCAATTCTCCCGCCTGATACTCCTAATCGATGATCTTAGATGTTCGGGTCTCGAGAAAGGAAACCTACAAAAATTAATTGCCATTTTGCTCCCGGAATATGCGAAATAAGATACAATAAACCTAAAACTCAAAACACTACCCTATGAAGATTCTTATGTACAGTATAAAACTCCCCGGGCCGGGCTGAGTGGCTCAGACGGTTAAGGCGCTGGCCTTCTAACCCCAACTTGGCAGGTTCGATCCTGGCTCAGTCCGGTGGTATTTGAAGGTGCTCAAATACGACAGCCCCGTGTCGGTAGATTTACTGGCACGTAAAAGAACTCCTGCGGGACTAAATTCCGGCACCTCGGCGTCCCCGAAGACCTTAAAAAAGTAGTTAGTGGGACGTAAAGCAAATAACATTATTATTAAAACTCCCCGATGAAATGATTTCTCCTTCTGCTGATCGGTTCTGTTTGTACATCCATAAGCTGAATACTGCGGTACGTTAATACCCCGTAGAATGTTTCTTCATTCATATTTCAGATAAACACATACATATTTAAATTTAATCTTGTAATTTACAAGCATACTACAAGGCAACGAACCTAAATTCGTAAAATACACTACTATTTACTTTGCAATAACACAGCACAGAACACTCGTGAAACTACAATCAAGAGGCCTGGCGTCACTGAACTAAGCATAAACAAAGCAAGCGCGCTCCTCGTGGTCTATTGCACCATGCGCTCGCTGCCATCTTACGACGCCAGTCATCTTCTATTCGGCTTACTGCTACCCAAGCTACCAGCCATCCAGGTATAGAGATCAGTGGTCGGACCCCTTCCTTTTTTCACCCTGATTAGAGTTATATAGAGGATGGTTGCCCAGTTGTACTTCCTCTTAAAACAATAATCACCACCACCACCACCACCACAGGGGGGTGAAAATGAAAGACTCCCTAGGCCTCGAAATGCTGTAATACCGTCGGGGTCGGAAAAGAACAAGAGTTGACCAAGGGAGGTTGGATAGGATAGACGAAAGTAAGGAGCCTGACACCAATCAGTGGAAGTAATGCCGTTACTCAACTAAGGGCCCCGTAGTCACCAACATACACTACCCAGTTAAGAATGCCTGAGGCCTCTTTTAATCACTTCTTACGACAGGCTGGGGATACCGTGGGTGTTAATTGTATCGCCCTTACCCACAATAGGGTGTGACTCGTGTTTCATATTATATGGTTTCTATACTTAATATTTATTTCCAAGTATGTAAACCTGGTATAAGTTATCTTGTTAGACGCTCGCTCTGGAAACGAGGGGCGTTATTCCAGCGGCATATGGGTAGCGTGTCTGCCTCATACCCGGAGGCCCCAGGTTCGATTCCCGGCCAGATCAGGGATTTTTACCTGGACCAGAGGGCTGATTCGAGGTCCACTCAGCCTACGTGATTAGAATTGAGAAGCTATCTGACGGTGAGATGGGGGCCCCGGTCTAGAAAGCCAAGAATAACGACCGAGAGGACCCGTCGTGCTGACAACACGACACTTCGTAATCTGAAGGCCTTCAGGCTGAGCAGCGGTCGCTTGGTAGGCCAAGACCCTTCAAGGGCTGTAGTGCCATGGGGTTTGTTTTGGTGTTTATTTCTATGAGCAAATTGCATTTGCGAGGCATGCGCCCGCCATTAAACTGCCGCCTTTTGACACATTTCACATGAAAATATGTGCAAGGTATTCCATAAACTACAATATGCAGTAGCGGCGATTAGGGGGGCGAGGTGGAGAAAATATTACATTTTTATTACATTTTATCTGGCTGAAACTAGAAAATATAGGAGTTATTAAAAATAAGCAATTTGTACAAGCCCTGTTGTCTTACCAGCTTTTTTTTATTTCCTTTAATTATTAACACAATTATTAGCGGAAATACGCAAAAAAAAAAAAAAAATGCCGTTCGTCGCGGCTAACCTATCTGTATAGCTCTACAGGAAGTAGTGAAGACTTTGCATGTGATGTTAGGAAGGGTACCGGGAGGGTTTTTTTCTTTTTCTTTTTCTTTTTTTTCTGCCGAGGTCATGGACATTCGTCTGACAGTCTGTTAGTTTCTTAGTATGTAGTCAAATACTAAATGATTTCTAATTGTTGCCATCGATGCTTTCACGGCCAGTACTTATAGACATGATACTGTATAGGCTTTTGGGCTTATACCGTGTCAATAAAAGAAGGTGAAATTATTTACGTTTCGCAGAGAACTGTGCTCTTGCATCATCAGAAAAAAATTTCGACTGTCCACGAGAAAGACTTCTTAAATTGTATAATTTGTATATAATTTGTATAATTGTACAAATTGTATAATCATGCCGCACTTCTATTTAATTGGAATATATGTGTAATATTGTTCCTTTGGTGAACGTTTTATTGTGGAGTATTGAATCAAAATCTCAACAACAACAAAACTATTATTGCCGCAATTAAGTTGGGAATCGTTAAACCTTTACCTCCCTGTCGACTGTCAGAGAGCATAAAAAAACTTGCAAATGTGTAGCCTTTTTTTTCTCAGTTTTGATGTATATACACTGCCCCCCCCCCCCCCCCTGCTATACTCCGCAAACCAAGGTACTTTGTGTTGTCTGTACATTCCCCCCGCTCCCTACTTCTAATTCCCAATCACCGCTACTGACAATCTAAAATCATAATTATGTTCTCAGGAATGCTGTGGATCTGAACATGAATGATCCTAAGCGTATCAGTTCATCTGGCCAAGAGACAGGGCTGTCAGTCCTGGTGATGTCTCAACCCGAGGAGTACCATGCAACAGTCCACGCTTCCTACGGAGTTAAGGTAGGAAAAATACGGCACAGTAACCATAAATATCACATGACAAATTGCAAGCCATGGTAAGAAGAACTGCAAACCTGAAATTCCAAATCAACTTTTCGAGTTATTAGCCACAATAATATATATATCAAGGGTTTCCAAATGGTGGCCCCCGAGAGCTTAAAATAATATTTTAATATTTTAAGATATGTGAAGAAAAGGTGCAAGAAATATTTCTTAGCTCGTTCAAAAATATATTTATTTTTATACCCCTCATAGCCCCAAGTCAGAACTAATTCATTTTATGGCGGCCAGGGATTCATAAACTATTAAACTCTTTGACCAGTGTTCTTTGTTCCATACTTTCTCCGAGTTTTATATTGTGACAGTATTTAATGTAATGTACACCCCCCCCCCCCCCCAGAAAACCTTTTGGACTGGTGTCTGTGCCGCTAGAAATTCGTGTCAATGAACCTTGTGAAAGAACATTATCGTTTCACATTTAATGTGAAATATCTCGCCATTCTTGTTCGAAATTTTTTACCATATCTTGCGCTATGAAGTGCTACGTTCTGGTGACTAGGCTTCAAACTTTCGAGTCTGCCTGAGGGATTCTGCGCGTGTGCGTGCGGCAACAAGGGAAGCCACGCTGCTTAGTGTGGGACGCGGGCAGTTGGAGTGGAATGGCGATGAGAAATAGTCGTGTGTGTTGGACCGGCGGTATGCTTTGGGGTAGTAGCTTCGAGCCTGGTTGTGCAAAGTAACAGAATGTAGCCTCTCGGCGTATCTTCCCTGTTCATGGATCGAAAACTAGAAAACTATAAGTTACATTTTAATCTAATTATAGGAATTCAACCTTCAAAACAAAGAACTGTGAAATACTCCAAGAAATGATTTTGGTCAGTTGCTCCAAAAGTGATCTCTACCCGGGATAATAATAATCATCATCTTCGACTTGTGTAATGACTGCATGTTCGTTACGTTACAATGTGTTCACAAATAAGCTTCACCTTAGAGTTTTTAAAATGGAAATCGGCGGAGTGGACTGATTGCCAAAATTAATTTTAAGTTTATGATTTTAGCTCGTAAATTTTTCTAGAACTTCATGTAAATGGTGAGCCAGCGCAAGCTTCTGTTTGATTTTGGTTAACCTTTTAAATATTCCTTTTGGATTGGGTTTTCAGGTTAATTCGTGGTTTTCTGTTCTCCTTTTTCTGGCTCTTGTAATTTATTTTCCTTTTGGGGCTATTTGGGTGTCCGTTTTTTGTCCTTGCGGACACGCGTTGTTGTTGTTGTTGTTACCTTGGCAACGAGTTGTTGATGTGATTGTTGGGCGAACTGGGTTTTTTCATCGTTCTGTGGCAACTTAATTGTACCTTCAGTATCGTGGATGTGATCGATTTTCGTGTGCTCTAAGCGCAAAGTTTTTCTAAATTTTATTTGCCTTTTATTTTTCTCGGTTTTGTAATTTTTGAAAAGTGGATTCACGTGTTTTGGTGGGATTATATTCTATCACTTGCCTAGGCTCGCCGTGAAGTAAAAGTGGTTCCTTAGTGGTGAATATTTCTGCAACCTAGACATAATAGTCTTCTAGATTTTAAGTTTGATGAATTTTAGGCCTTAGGTAAATTTTATCCTTCTTGTTTCATTAGTTTCCCTATTAAGGTCAATTATTTATTTATTTTTCTTTAAATATCTATTCTATTTTATATTTAATTGTTCCTGTAATTTAATGTCAATTTAAATACTATTCATTTTAACTTACTATGTTACTTGGTTTTCCACTTGTTTCTTTTGAGCTTCCCACTGCAAAAAGATTATTCCATAGTTTACTGGAGTTATCCAAAGAGTTTTAGTAACATTTAAGTACTTATAATTTCGTGCTGATTTTTAATATTTCTCTTTAACTTATTGAAACTTTTCCTAAAGCAAATTAAAGTCTTTGTTTTCACAATTTGTGCATTTTCATTTCACTAAATCAATGAAGCACTGTCACTGTTTACTTCATATTTTGTCCACGGCCTTAAGCTACTCTTCCAATTTCTTTAAGGTAAGTGTGTGTTTCTTCTCCGATTTGGTGTTCTTGGTGTTGTGGTGCTAATGTTATTTTCTTGTATCTTGTCACCCCTTGGGGTTCGCTTACATCCCCTCCTGGGGGCGAATTCCCCATCAACCTTTTCACCCTTTTGGTGTGTAAAGTTATAATCCCATCATCCAGAGGTTGCTTCTAGGACCTTGAGGATGGTGTCGGTTTGAATATATTATCCTTCTGTTCTACTGCTACCAACAACTTGCATCTCGTTTTAGTAATAAGTAGTGTGTATTTAAAAACCAAGAACTGCATCTGGTAACCCCGACGCTCTTTATGACACACTGCAGAAACTCAACAACCCTTATTCGACCTTTGTAAAAACGCGAAGAAGCATAACCGTCCTATTGCGTGGAATCACATAGCCGATGTATCGTTCACCAAGTTGAAAGAAGAGCTAGCTAATGCAGTCCTACTTGCTAACCCATCACCTGATCTTCCCTTAATCCGAATAATTGACGTTTCGGACTATACCAAAGGAGCCTCACTACAGCAGCTGAAGGTGAGGTGGGGGAATTCCAGAACTAATCGCATTCTTTCCCAAGTCTGTCACTGACAGGCAACGCAATTATAGCACCTACGATCGTGAATTGTTCGTTGCCTACTCTGCTGTGAAACATTTCAGATACCTGCTAGAGGGCAGGCAGTTCACAGTATTTTCAGACCACTAACCATTATCGTTTGCTTTCAAACAACGCTTGGACAAAACAACACCTAGACAACAGCGACACCAGTGTCGTATACTGAGGACTATCAAGGCTATCGGTAAAGCCCAAACCTCAACTGAGAACGATGGAAGTCTAAAGCACATTATAATATAAACACCTGACACATTGTTCCTTTTTCAATACTTGAAAGCGGTGAGAAAAAAAACGTCGCACGTATTTCTGAGATGGTGGTGGTGGTGATTATTGTTTTAAGAGGAAGTACAACTAGGCAACCATCCTCTATATAACACTAATCAGAGAGAAAAAATGGAAGGGGTCCGACACTTTGAAAAATGAAGGTAACGGCCAAAGGAAGACAAGGGCCACGAAGGGCGTGAAAATGAAAGACTCCCTAGGCCTCCATACGTAATACCGTCGGGGTCTGAAAAGAACAAGAGTTGACCAAGGGAGGTCGGATAGGATAGATGAAAGTTAGGAGCCTGGCACAAGTAAGTGGAAGCAATGCCAGGACTCAGCTGAGGGCCCCGTGGTCGCCACCCCACGCTCCAAAGTTCAGAGCCCCTGGGGCCTATTTCTGAGAGCTAAGCATCGGAGTGATATCGCAGCCCCGACTCTCGTCCCTCTCCCCTCTACTAGCCCATAGCGGCTTGCTGCTGTATATCGGATAGGAGCGGTTATCGGGAGGGATAGGTGTGCTAGGCTTCGGTCCGTCAGATCGCCACTACTAACTATCAACCATACTCATCGTAAATACTTCCTCATCTTATACTTCTGACTTAAACATGTAGATGACAGAGTGCTGGAATTCCATTCCGTTTCCTTCTACATCCTAGTAGGAAGACATTGCAGGGCTGCTGTTATACGAGTAACATAATTTTATTTTTATAGGCACAACTTATAAAATGAAAAGCAATCTTTCAGGTTCTCTTTTGTTGGTTGGAATCGAACCCGAGATCATGGGTGAGACACCACTACTGATCTCCCGAGGAAGCTAATAAACCAGTAAACGATGGGTACGAGCGCTGTAATATTCAGCATTTGTATATAATAATAATAATAATAATAATAATAATAATAATAATAATAATAATAATAATAATAATAATAATGGTGCATGGCATCTGTGTAGGGTTGGTGGTGTCCTAATGAGGATAAAATGAATAGCGAAGACCTCGTAAGTATCCAGTCCCCAAGCCAGGGGAATTAACAGTATGAGGGGGTTGATTCGGAAAATTGATCCGGGGCCATCGGACCAAAGGCAAGCATTCCATCCATTTAGTCACAAAGCCGGACTTTAATTTGCTAAACCTTCAGCTACCATCTCCACTGATCAGGGGTTGAGCATTGGCAGCAGCAGAGGCCAGGGCAGGAGCTTGTGAAGAATATTTCACAACACAACAGGCTTCTCCGTTGGTTATTGGCTGCAGCTCAAAACGCTGAAGGCTTGGCGTCCACTAAACCTACCATTGAAAAGGGGTAACCTAAGTCTACTGGTAGCCCACGTCTTGATCCCAGCATAAGCCACTGATCAATCAATCAACCAACCAATCAATCAATCAATCACCATTGATTTGCACATTTAGGGTAGTCGTCTAAGTGGCACATCCCCTAGTCTTTTCTTAAATAATTGCAAAGAATTTGGAAATTTATTGAATATCTCCCTTGGTAAATTATTCCAATCCCTAACTCCTCCTATAAACGAGTATTTGACCCAATTTCCTCTTAAATTCCAACTTTATCTTCATACTTCTTTCCTACTTTTAAAAACTTCACTCAAGCTTATTCGTCTACTTGTTGTATAATTCCACGCGAACTCTCCACTGACAGTTCGAAACATACCACATAGTCGAGCATCTCGTCCCCTTACTTCCAAGTCTCCCCGCCCAACGTTTGTGATGTTTTCGTAATACTACTCCTTTGTCGGAAAACTCCCAGAACAAATCGTGCTGCTTTCCTTTGAATTATTTCCAGTTCTCGTATCAAGTAGTCCTGGTGAGAATCCCATACACTGGAACCATACTTTAGTTGGGGTCTTGCCAGAGACTTACACGCCCTCTCCTTGCATCCTTACTACACCCCCTAAATACTCTCATAACCATGTGGAGAGATCAGTAACCTTTCTTGACAACCTCCTTAATATGACTTCCGCAATATACCTTGCCCTATACTATTCGTTAGTTTCTACTCAAACAACCAGTGGTAACAACGTTAATATTACGGGACTTACCTCCAGAAGACCAGAGATGAATGCTAGTCGAGATGTGATGCTCGCCATGACAGTTATTTCTCTTCTACCAGACGTAAAGTTTGTGGGAGAGCTTTAATATACTTTAACTTGCCTTGTGGGTGGGGGCAGTAGAATAACACCCACGATATCTCCTGCCTGTCGTAAGAGCAACTGAAAGGGACTCCAGGGACTCTTAACTTGGGAGCGTGGGTTGGCGACCATGGGGTCTTTAGCTGAGCCCTGGCATTACTTGTGCCAGACTCCTCACTTTCATCTGTCCTATTCGACCTCAGGTGATCAACTCTTGTTCATTTCAGACCCCGACGGTATTAGGTCACGAGGCCTAGGGAGTCTTTCATTTTCATGCCCGTAGTGGACTGTATCTTTCTTTGGCTGATACCTTCATTTTTCTAATTGTCGGATCCCCTCTACTCCCTTCCCCCCCCCCCTCCCCTCTGATTAATGTTATCGGAGGATGGTTGCCTAGTTGTACGTGCACTTACAATAAAATTCACCACCACCGCTACGACAACAATGGTGCGGCACCACATTCTCTATGCGGTCCGTCCTTAATGTTATAAGTGGTGGCTCCAATAATATCCTAATTTGAAGGGGGTATGCGAAGTAGCTCCTTTGGGAAGAGCTTTCGCATTACTGGCCATCCGCATGGTCGTTTGCAAGACTACGTTTTATTTGTTATCTCTCGACCGCGCGTCAAAATTTCTATTTTATTTTATTATCTTCTCCATTTCCTACCTTGAAAGACTTGCAGGCGGCCATGGACCGGGGGTGACAGTGGCTCTTGAGCGGCAGTGGTCTAGCGCCGGGAATGTCTTGGTATGACCGCGACAGAGTAACCAGTGCCGAAAGGAGATATGGGATTGCCTGGTGGGTTTAGGGAGGTTTCTCATAACTTCTCCTTTACGGAGGGGTGGAAGTAGCTGGCGGAAGACTAGCCTTTGCACCTCAAGTTATTCTGTACTCTTGTACTAGGCTATGTTCCTGCGTTAGCACTCGCTTGTCGGTCATTTGTCCAAACAGGTAGGTCACCACGGGCTGTGAGGCGGGGCGGAGCCTCACGGCACAACCCCCTCCAAAAAAAGACACATACAGGCCTCCAGTGATTTCCATCTCTTCCGATCGTTGATGAAGCACGAGGATGAACGTCATGACGTGGCTTCAGAAACTGGAAGCAGATTTCCGTCTTGCCAACATCGATGTCTTGATGTAGAGGAACAAGAGCTTGGATAAAAATAGTAAGTATGTTGAATAGCAATGTATACTACTATGTATTATTTTATGTGCCTGTAAAATAAAGTTTCTCCGTCCAAGGTCTTGTTTCCTTATTTTTTTAAAGGTACATTGCACTTATAACACATGGTGCCCGTCATCCTTGAAGGGTCTGCCTTACAAAGGCTGCACCACTCTTAGTAATAAGCCATATAAAATACACCCTGGGGTGTACAAAATTCCCTGTACTTGCGGCAAGGTATACATTGGCCAAACATTCCGGTTCCATTGGTACTCGTATCAAGGAACACCGACGTAATATCCGTCTCAACCTGCCAGACAAATCAACAATAGCTGAGCACGCCCTATCTATGTCGCGTTCCAAGATGTGCGACTTCTACTAACATGTTTTCATTCCTTCCTTGAAGGAGGTGAGCCTCTTACGGTTACGCCGTCTCTCAGACCAGGATATGCTTGGAGAAAGTGAGGGGGTAGGCGGTTGTTGCCTATATTAGGAACTGTCTCGGCGTTCACCTTAGTGCAGGAGAATGGAAAACCACGGAAAACAATTTTCAAGACAGCAGAAGGTGGGGACCAGTCTCTCTCCGTTTCCCGAATACGGTAGAGCCGTGGCCATCCCTCTTCTGCTCGGTTGGCCGGTCAGAATGCAGAGCTGTCGGACCGCAGACCAGTGGTGGCCACGTGTGGGCCCAGACTCACCCTGCATCCGCCGACCCGATGTTCGAGCTCTTACACTAAACACTACTGGTCTGGGATTATACGGGAAGGTGTGGAAATACGTATTTCACAGGGACACTGTCACTTACGTAATAGGCCTACGTGGTTGCCAGCCATTAAGGATTTATATAGGTGTCCTTTCACTATTATTATTATTATTATTATTATTATTATTATTATTATTATTATTATTTCTTTCCGATTTTTTCCCAAATTCGTAATCTCCTCAACACGAGATGGTTCACACTGAGCACAGGGAGCCATCTAGTGGCGAACGAGAATATCACTTACTATAGACAACGGTAAAGCATTCTTCACAAAAACACATAGGCCTACCCAAAAACACAGCCAGTCGTATACACACAACCAACGCCACCCCCACCTCTACTTGCCACCCCCACTCCACTCACCAACACACCCAACATTTTTTTTGTGCTAGTTGCTTTACGTCACACCGACACAGATAGGTCTTATGGCGACGATGGGACAGGAAAGGCCTAGGATGTGGTGGTGATTATTGTTTTAAGAGGAAGTACAACTAGGCAACCATCCTCTATATAACACTAATCAGAGGGGAAAAATGGAAGGGATCCGACACTTCGAAAAATGAAGATATCGACCAAAGTAAGACAAGGGCCACGAAGGGCGTGAAGATGAAAGACTCCCTAGCCCTCGCAAACCTAATAGCGTTGGGGTCGGAAAAGAACAAGAGTTGACCAAGAGAGGTCGGATAGGATAGATGAAAGTGAGGAGCCTGGCACAAGTAAGTGGAAGCAATGCCAGGACTCAGCTAAGGGCCCTGTGGTCGCCAACCCACGCTCCAAAGTTCAGAGCCTAGGAATGGGAAGGAATCCACCGTGGACTTAATTAAGGTACAACCCCAGCATTTGCCTGGTGTGAAAATGGGAAACCACGGAAAACCATTTTCAGGGCTGCCGACAGTGGGGTTCGAACCCACTATCTACCGGATGCGAGCTCACAGCGGTGCGCTCCTAACATCACGGCCAACTCGCCCGGTACACCCAACAATAACCTGCTACTCCTTATTCTCAACTTACTCCAACACCAAATCCAGTCAAATTCAGGACCCCCTCGGTGGATTGAGTAGCCGAGACCCCCATCTTAACCCCCCCAATCCCAGCCAAGAACACATGATCAACCAAGTTTACAGTCCCCACTTCCTTAACTGAACTCAGTCTTCGAAAACAATGCTAACACATATAAGATGAAGCACTGGTAATCGGAGACGAGGCAGTGCACACGATAGGCTGCTGCTAATTAACGATGCTAGGTACACACTAACACCGCACACTTACGCTAAAAGTGAACACTCAGTTCACTAAGTGTGAGTCACTGCTAATACGACGTCGGTAAACACCCACTGCAAACTTCCAAACGCAAACTGGGCGTGGTCAGTTCCTGGATGGATGACCACCAGGACTACCACAGCCGACACACTCGTAACTGCTGTGACAGTCTGACACTGAATGAGGTAAACGACCTGGTCACACACACACGAACGCACACAAATACACGTAACATTTATCACACACATATACAGAAAAACTGAAACTATAATAACACATAACAGTAAATAAGAAATACTGGGTATGGTCATCCTCTGGATAGATGACCACCCACCCACACACAACTGTTTTAAAGCCAGCCAACTTGCATAACACACACACACACCATACACAACTGATTTATACGCACTACAGGCCGACAGAGGAGCGCGGAAAGTGCACCGGTATCGGCACGTCACAACATACAGATAACCAGGGTGAAGTTCAAGTGATTCAAACCTTCATTCATTTTCAGAGAAGTCTTGCTCGTGAACAGACGAGATTATCTTTTCAAGACGCAGAGCAAAGTTCTCTGTAAAAAAAAAAAATTAAAAAAAAAACCAAAAGCTTATTATCGTATCTACATACAAACTATAATTATCTATGTAATATCACCATTCATTGTGCAAAATTTGAATCACCAGTATACTTTATTTCAAGGAAAGTGTGTGTTTGGTGGTTACTTACACTAATGCGTGTATTTCATGTACATCACCCTTTAATTGGTCAGTTTCATTTGTAAATGGTCTGAAGGAATGCAGTTTATCAAGTTTCTATTGACTCAAGGGGAAGTATAACTGGGCAACCATGCTAAGCAAAATATGAAAAGTTCCAACAATGCTTAGAATGAATGTATTGGCCAAAGAAATACAAGCACCATAAAGGGCTTGAAAATAAAAGACTCCCCAGGCCTCGGAAACATAATACTGTCGGGACGGAAAAAGGACAACAATTGACCAAGGGAGGTCGGATAAGAAATATGAAAGCGAGTAGCCTGACACAAATAACTGGAAGCAATGTCATGCTAAAAAATGCTACAAAAATGAAAGCCTCTGGGACCCCTTTTAGTAGCCTTTTACGACAGGCTAGAGATACCGTGAGTGTATTCTAACGGCCCCACCCCACAGGGGAAAAGTAACATTATTATTGCTATTATTATTCCTGTTCTATTACTAAATTCATTAGTCATCCCGTGCCGTAGTTAGGTCCAGTTTTACGGCTGAATATCCTTCCTTACGCCAACGCTGTCATCAGTATTACGTGTTTCTGTGGTGGATGGTAGTGTGATGTGTTCTGTGCACATGAAGTGTATGAAGATGATGATGACGATAATAATAATAATAATAATAATAATAATAGTACCAGGGGTTCCCGGCTATTTAAACTGCGCACCTTGTCTCCGTCCATCTATGCCAACGGACTTAAACTTGTAAACTCCCAAATAATTTCGTCTTCTACCGTTAGATGGCTCTAGCATCGATTTGCTAGCTCACTCTTACGCACTAAAACGAACCTAAATCTTAGGTATTTCATTTTTGTTATTAGTAAACATTTTTCTAAAGATTGTTTTACCGGGCGAGTTGGCCGTGCGCGTTGAGGCGCGCGGCTGTGAGCTTGCATCCGGGAGATAGGGGGTTCGAATCCCACTGTCGGCAGCCCTGAAGATGGTTTTCCGTGGTTTCCCATTTTCACACCAGGCAAATGCTGGGGCTGTACCTTAATTAAGGCCACGGCCACTTCCTTCCAACTCCTAGGCCATTCCTATCCCATCGTCGCCGTAAGACCTATCTGTGTCGGTGCGACGTAAAGCCCCTAGCAAAAAAAAAAAAAAAAAAAAATTATTTTATTTAATGTACTGAAGTTGTCAACACTTCAGCTGGTTCCTCCCCTACTGTAATCTAAGTATCAGATGCTTGTAAATATGTTCTCTACCCAATCAAAACCGGGGTTGTGTTCAGGAATCCAGCCTATCAGCAAAGTGTTGTTCAGTTTAATCGGGAAGCTTCCCTTTACGGAACTACATAAGCAGGGCACTTTAGAGCCGTCTTATCTGAATTGCTCCAGTGCCTGGGAGTGTGACTTGACGGAAGGCGATACAAGGTAATAGCAGAATTTTCCCAAACCTCTGATAGCGCCTGCGGGTAGTTTGAGGGGAAGGTTTTAGCCGTTTTCTTTCAGTGTAATTTTGTAAACTGGTGGTTTAAATGTAGGATTTTCGGCGAAGTCTGAGGACTCTGTTTCTATTCCCTACCGGGAAATATGTCATGTAAGGGAAAGAAGGGTGGTGACCCTCTGCCGTCTCCCATTCAACCTTGCGATTGGGTGACTAAAGTTTTTAAACTCTAAATTTTGTAAATCTAGTCTTGGCTATAAGGTTCCTCCTTTAGTCACCCTCTTGTAGTATGGGATTAACCTCTGTTTCTTTGGGCTGTAAGCCCACTTAGGTTTTTAGTAATTTCTATAAGGAGTGTTGGAGTTTCGCGTCCTTGCCTTTTGCTAATGGCCGGTTATATGCAACCTTTTCTCTTTTACTCGTAAGGCCATGTAGTGTGGGTAAATATGCCCCTGTTTATCCTGTATTATCCATAAGGCAATTGTTCTTCGTTGCAGCTCAAAATGATTAAAAGGCTTGTCATTCATTACCAACCATCGCAAAGGGGTAACCTAAGTCTAGTGATAGCCGACGTCTTGGACTCAGCATACGCCACTGAGCGACACCATGATTTTCTTGCACAGTTCACTACGAATATTAGATATTTCCCAGGTGAAGAGAATATCCCTGCTGACACATGCTCTAGGATTGCAGATATTACGTTACCAACAAGTATTTCATACGAAGATATACAACAGAGATACAGAATTGGAAAGTCTTAGAAAAAAACAGAAACCTTCTTGACATTCGCCACCATGGTTTTATCTAATGGATCTAAGTTGGTTTGTGATAATTCTACACAGAAACTCAGAACGTAAATCCCGCCATTTCCACGCATTGCATGACTTAGCTCATCCCGACATCAAAGGAACAGTGGATTTAATACGACAGTGCTTTGTTCGGCCTTCAGTGAAACAAGATGTAAAACTGTGGGTAAAGACGTGAATTCCTTGTCAAAGAGCAAAAAGGTTTTCAAACACACAAGTAGTGCTATCGGAACTTTCAGTCACGTCAGTGATCGCTTCTCTCACATTCATGTGGACATAGTAGGACCACTACCTTGTTCTCAAGGCTTCACATACCTACTTACGATGATAGATTCACACATTGTTCAGAAGCAGTACCACTAAAGGACATTACTGCAGAATCTGTTTATAGTACTCTCTTGCCATCATGGATTTCATGTTTCATTGTCCTTAAATTCGATTGCCAGTTGTTCACTCACCTCACAAGAGCTTTGGGAATGCATCACATAAAAACTACTGCTTACCATCCCGCTTCCAATGGGAAAGTCGAAAGCTGGCATCGCAATCACAAGGCTGCCTTAAGAGCTCGCCCTCAGTTGACTGGGTCAACAACTTCCCTACCATCTTAATGGGCCCCCGTGCATATGTGATTCCAGAATACATTGTCACTCCGGCAGAAATGTGTCTCGGTTTTACAATCAAACTTCCATGTGATTTCTTTGATTCAATACCATTGGCCTTCAACACTCCTTCTTTTGTCTTCAACCTGAGACAGCACATGGCCTCACTGAAGCCAGTTAACATTCAGCATAAGGTGGTGGTGGTGATTATTGTTTTAAGAGGAAGTACAACTAGGTAACCATCCTCTATATAACACTAATCAGAGGGAAAACATGGAAGGGATCCGACAATTCGAAAAATGAATATAACGGCCATAGGAAGACAAGGGCCACGAAGGGCGTGAAAATGAAAGACACCCTAGCCCTCGCAAACCTAATAGCGTCGGGGTCGGAAAAGAACAAGAGTTGACCAAGAGAGGTCGGATAGGATAGATGAAAGTGAGGAACCTGGCGCAAGTAAGTGGAAGCAATGCCAGGACTCAGCTGAGGGCCCCGTGGTCGCCAACCCACGCTCCAAAGTTCAGAGCCCCTGGGGCCCCTTTTAGTCGCCTCTTACGACAGGCAGGGGATACCGTGGGTGTTATTCTACCGCCCCCACCCACAGGGGGACATTCAGCATCACTCTGCAAAATCTATATTCATCCACCCAGAACTTATGACAACTTCTCATGTATTCATCAGACAAGATACAGTTAGAAAACCTCTCCAACCGATTTACAATGGACCGTATCTTGTAACCAAACGTTCTGAAAAGAACTTCACCCTAGAAACGCCCCACCGGGCAAGATGGCCGTGCGGTTAGGGGCGCGCAGCTGTGAACTCGCATCCGGGAGATAGTGGGTTCGAATCCCACTGTCGGCAGCCCTGAAGATGGTTTTCCGTGGTTTCCCATTTTCACACCAGGAAAATGCTGGGGCTGTACCTTACTTAAGGCCATGGCCGCTTCCTTCCTATTCCTAGGCCGTTCCTGTCCCATCGTCGCCATAAGACCTATCTGTGTCGGTGCGACATAAAGCAAAATAGCAACAAGAAACGCCCCATGGTTAACAGACAGTCTCAATCGACAGACTTAAACCAGCCGTTCTACTGCATAATGTGGAACTTTCACCACTCAAGTCCTCCAACACCAGTGCAATCCAGCTCTATGATCAACCCTGGAGATAGCCATCAGCAAATACACTAGAGGCAATACGCGACACTTCCGGATTTAGTCTTGTTAAAATGGGAGACAATTCGCAAGTGGCGCTCCTAGTGCCGTGACCTGGAAATTAGCGCTAAATTCAAATATCAGTGGAAATGCATATACGGAAATGGATAAATAAATTACGTCTAGAAAGAGTTACTAAGATATTAACTTCAAAGTTGCTAAAGCAATTCTGGATAAATGAATGAAAAATTATTTAACAGGTTATTATTTAAATGATTGAAATTAGACATATAATCAAGATGTGAAATGGACTGCTGTGAAAGGGCTTGATCTTTCATTTATGCATTACTTTTTTAGTTTTAGTATTCCTGCCTGAACTTTCACAGCTAGATTTGTCTTTCATTCAAAAGCATTGTATCACCACATTAAGACACTTGTCAATAAAAATATCGGCACATTCCTTACACACATAATTCAATGGACTTACATTTAAGAGCTGGACAATTTTCCTTTTAAATTGAAGCCTACTAACAGAAATAAAATCTATAAATTTTAGCCTCAAGAACATTCAAAATTTCCCTCTAAGCAATACTTGCCATTACATCAGGGTAAAGCAAATTTGCGTCATCATATTGTTTCAACAAAATATGTACATTTCTTATCACCCACATTTTCTTCAGTGCTTGACAACGCATTACGGCATTCCAAATGGGGTAACCTGGAACACAACCAGCCACACACATATGCATATGCATTTTCCTGAATTCAATCAAAACCCACAGATCACACCTGCAACAACACATTGGTATTGAAAGTTAACTGCTGCACTATACAATAAAATAAGATCATATTTTAACTGGTCAGATATTTAGGAAGTACTATACAAATCTCTTTGTAACTGGAAGAATATACATGCAAACACAATATTTACTTACGTTTTCTTGTCACGAGGGAAACGGAAGCAAGATCGCGAATCCTTCTGCACTTCTTAGTTATTGCAGCCAAACAGAGCATATATCATTCCATTCATATTGAGAGGAGATATGAAGGAATGACACACGCTACTATTTACTTATGTCAACTTAATGCAAACGCATAAATATCGCCAAAAACTTCACAAACAAATGCACGTGCTCTTATGACAGAATCAGTAACTCCAGGTCACTCCTCTAGACAGAGCTCTAATCGCTGTCCCTCGATATCTCGCAGTGTCGCGTATTGTCTCTACTGTATTTGCCATCAGTCCAGCAAGCGGATTACACGTTCTGGTCGCACAGTGCGCTTCCCATGTAGATTTATCCATGTTGTCACTGGGGACGGGGTAGTATGTGGCGGCCAGTGATTCATGAACGATTAATCTCATTGACTAGTGTTGTTTGTTCCATATTTTCTCCGAGTTTTGTATTCTATCATTCTTTTGTTCTAACCTAACCAACATCTGGTATGTACAGTAGTTGTACTAATACATATATATATAAAATAAGAGTTTTGTCTGTACATTGCTCAGAATTTAAAAATAATTGTATATCTGCATCGGGTGTGTCCACAGTAACAAGGAAATGCACTTTTCAATTTTCCGTAATTTCTGTCTGTCTGTCTATCTGTCCGTATGTATGTATGTATGTATGTATGTCTGTCTGTCTGTCTGTCTGTCTGTCTGTCTGTCTGTCTGTCTGTCTGTCTGTCTGTCTGTCTGTCTGTGTGTGTGTACACTCATCACGAGAAAACGACTGAAGAAAATTTAATGAAAATCGATATGTAAAGTTGGGGATTAAGTCGCTACAATCTAGGCCATAAGTAATTTTATTCACGCTGAGTGAAATGGTAGTTTAGGGGAAAGCCTAAAATGTAATTCTCAAACACTTATGTTATTAGTGGTCCTATCGACAAATATTACATAACTGAAGTTATATAGTATTAAATTTTCGATCATTTATGTCATCTGTTTTTACCGTACCGTCTATGATAACAGATATCTTCATTGATTTGAGTTGTTGGTGGTGGTGGTGGTGGTGATTATTGTTTTAAGAGGAAGTACAACTGGGCAACCATCCTCTATATAACACTAATCAGAGAGAAAAATGGAAGGGGTCCGACACTTCGAAAAATGAAGGTATCGGCCAAAGGAAGACAAGGGCCACGAAGGGCGTGAAATGAAAGACTCCCTAGCCCTCGCAAACCTAATAGCGTCGGGGTCGGAAAAGAACAAGAGTTGACCAAGGGAGGTCGGATAGGATAGATGAAAGTGAGGAGCCTGGCACAAGTAAGTGGAAGCAATGCCAGGACTCAGCTGAGGGCCCCGTAGTCGCCAACCCACGCTCCAAAGTTCAGAGCCCCTGAGGCCCCTTTTAGTCGCCTCTTACGACAGGCAGGGGATACCGTGGGTGTTATTCTACCGCCCCCACCCACAGGGGGGTTTGAGTTGTTGTCCATATCAGCGCCGAGTCACGAGTAAAAGGGGAAACAGATTAAATAGTACGGTAGGCCTATGTAAAGTCGGGGAATAAGGAACTACAGATTACGCTATAAATAATGTTATAAGATACTCTAATATCACAAAGTCGGAAGAAAACTAAATGTGAAGGCCTACAATATAGAAAGCTCATAAAATTGATCAACAATAATATTACATTGGCCATTGTTTATTTGTGACGTGCTTTGTGTTTTCTACTGCCACTCATCTCCGATAGATGGGATTACTGCTGCGTACCGAGTATAACAGCCTGCCTGAATATTGGCGGGAAGTAGCCGGAGAGTTAGATCTCTCTCTTCTTTAGTATACCATTCATCTGGCTCATATATTTTCTGACACTACTGGTACGTAACACACTGGTTCATCATAGCATTCCAGCTATTCAGTCCCTACTCTGAGGCACTGATTAGTAGGAACAGTGTGCACATTTAACGGAGTAATGGCAGAGGAGTGTTCGCGGCTGTCTGCAGCCTGGCCTCTTAGATCAGCAGCGTAGTACTGTTCGTAAAAGTGAGAAAATGTGTGGTTTTTCATTTGATCGAGTATTTTGTATGATGACATTGCTTTTAATCGCTACAATCCTACGTACGTCATGGTAATGACCTATGTTGACCTCAGGTGAAAAAAACCACAAAGACAGTCTTTCTGAGAATTCCGTAGCGAAGCACGGGTACACCAGCTAGTAGTGTAACCTATATTTAAAAACAAAAAGCTACATTTCTTTAATAGTATTTCCTGTGTTTTAAGTGTTCACTTGATCTGAATAGATTATTTTTTATTAAAAAATTAAAAACCAAACTTCGGGCAAAATCGAGCCCTCACAAACGGCAGTGCTATATGGAGATTTGCTCCTGTACAATAAGTTAAAGTGGCCGAGGGCAGGGAAGTACCTTGAACGTTTTTGTGCAATTCACAAGGAAATTCCTGAATATTTTAATGAGTTTATCTCGTCTGATACCTCAGAACTAGAAGAGGAAATTCAAAGCGCAGGGGGGCAGGTAGCATTCCTAACAGACATGACAAATCATCTTAACACCTTTTATCTGAATCTTCAAGGAAGAAATCAGGAAGTGTCGGAAATTGTGGGAACTGTGAATTGATTTCGAAACAAGTTAAACATTTTCAAAAGTTGTTTAAGAAGCAATGAATTGACACATTCCTCTTAGCGGCGTAGAAAAACCAGGAAACTATAGATTTTCAAATTTTAGTTCACGCATTCAAGAGATCATTGAAGAATTCAATACACGATTCAAGGAAAATGAAATTCTGAAAAGTAGTATAAAACTTTTTGTGATTCCTCTTGTGGCTACAATCGAGGAACGAAAACCACATGTACAAGGCGATCTACAAACGGATACGTTCCTACAGACCCGACAAGAAAAGGGATTCCATTTAAAAAAAAATGCTATCCAGAAAAAAAATACCATAAGTTAAGGCAATTTGGACTAAAATGACTTCAATGTTTGGGAGCACGTGCATATGTGAAAATGTTTTTCCTTCTATGAAATTCAATAAAAATTAATACAGTAGTCGACGTTCAAATTCTTCCTTGCTGCATCTTTCGAGATTAGCAACAACAGAGCTGGAGGCAGACATTCGTTCATTGGTAGATGCAACTACTCCTACTAAATTCTTTTACTTTAAGTTTTGTTTTGACTACATTATTAATTTCAGTTTGTCTTTATGTATTCTTTTCCTTTTTGTCATTTGTCAAATATTAATTCAAATGAACTGGCATTCTTGGGTGTTCTTCTTCAAAATTCAATTGTCCTGGGTATAATAGTATTTATTTTTAATGTCACTCTTTTATGTAATTGTAAAATACAATACTATGCGTATTATTTCATCCTGGTAAACCTTTTCTATCTGCAGAATTATTATTATTATTTTTCTTTTTTTGCTATTGGTTTTTCGTCGCACCGACACAGATAGGTCTTATGGCGACGATGAGATAGGAAAGGCCTAGGAGTTGGAAGGAAGCGTTTGCCTGGTGTGAAAATCGGAAACCATGGAGAATCATCTTCAGGGCTGCCGACAGTGGGATTCGAACCCACTATCTCCCGGATGCAAGCTCACAGCCGCGCGCCTCTAACCACACGGCGAACTCGCCCGGTCTGCAGAATTTTATGAAAATTGCCTATTGTTAAAGTGCGGCCAGCAATCATACCTAAGGTTTCCAATGTGGCCTTCGAACCCTTACAAATTGGAAACCCCTGATATATATGATGATTCAGAAATCAAGGTAACTATTCATTTCTCTCGAAAAGTTCCAGCGCAAGAAATATACTAAGCACATTTGAAAATGTAGGACAAATATATTTTTAAGGAGGAAATACAACTAGGCAACCATCTTCTATTAACACTAACAGGTGGTGATGGTGATTATTTTTTAAGAGGAAGTACAACTAGGCCACCATCCTCTATTAACACTAATAGGTGGTGGTGGTGATTATTGTTTTAAGAGGAAGTACAACTAGGCAACCATCCTCTATATAACCCTAATCAGAGAGAAAAAAATGGAAGGGATCCGACACTTCGAAAAATGAAGATATCGGTCAAAGAAAGACAAGGGCCACGAAGGGCGTGAAAACAAAAGACTCCCTAGGCCTCGGGAACCTAATACCATCGGGGTCGGAAAAGAACAAGTGTTAACCAAGAGAAGTCGGATAGGGTAGATTGATGAGCCTGGCACAAGTAGGTGTAAGCAATGCCAGGACTCAGCTGAAGGCCCCGTGGTCGCCAACCCACGTTCCCAAGTTAAGAGCCCCTCGGGCCCTTTCAGTCGCCTCTTACGGCAGGCAGGGGATACCGTGGGTGTTATTCTACCGCCCCCACCCGTTGTTCCTCACTGAGCCAGAAGTTGCTATTACATATCAGTCTGCCAAGCCCATTGAAATGCAGGCACCAACAGACCCTATGAGCAACATTTTCAAACCATTCATAGCAGGGACTGGATGCATAAGGAATGGCATTACTAGCATTACTCATACCTCAGTCACTTTCATATCGTCAAAGCCACGGATAAGACAGAGACAGCTCAATGAAAGTAACAAAATTGCTCCAGCCCATACCAGAAGACATAGTGCACTGTAAACACTAGATCCCGCCACCAAAGGCATACCTAATGCCTTGGGGGTTGGAAAAGAATAACAGTTGACAAAGAGTGGTCGGATAGGATAGGTGATGATGATGGTGGTCGCTATTATTGCTTTAAGAGGAAGTACATTTGGGCAATCATCCTCTATATAACACTAATCAGAGAGAAATAATGGAAGGGATCCGACACTTCGAAAAATGAAGGTATCGGCCAAAGGAAGACAAGGGCCATGACGGGCGTGAAAATGAAATACTCCCTAGCCCTCGCAAACCTAATAGCGTCGGGGTCGGTAAAGAACAAAGTTGACCAAGAGAGGTCGGATAGGATAGATCAAAGTGAGGAGCCTGGCACAAGTAAGTGGAAGCAATGCCAGGACTCAGCTCATGGCCCCGTGGTCGCCAACCCACGCTCCAAAGTTCAGAGCCCCTGAGGTGGTGGTGGTGGTGATTATTGTTTTAAGAGGAAGTACAACTAGGCAACCATCCTCTCTATAACACTAATCAGAGGGAAGAATGGAAGGGGTCCGACACTTCGAAAAATGAAGATATCAGCCAAAGGAAGACAAGGGCCACGAAGGGCGTGAAAATGAAAGACTCCCTAGCCCTCGCAAACCTAATAGCGTCGGGGTCGGAAAAGAACAAGAGTTGACCAAGAGAGGTCGGATAGGATAGATGAAAGTGAGGAGCCTGGCACAAGTAAGTGGAAGCAATGCCAGGACTCAGCTGAGGGCCCCGTGGTCGCCAACCCACGCTCCAAAGTTCAGAGCCCCTGAGGCCCCTTTTAGTCGCCTCTTACGACAGGCAGGGGATACCGTGGGTGTTATTCTACGCCCCCACCCACAGGGGGATGGAAAAAGGGAAAGTGGGGTTGGTGATGGTTATTGTTTTAAGAGGAAGTAAAGCTGAGCAACCATCCTCTATTAACACTAATCAGCGAAAGAAATGGAAGAGGCCCAACACTTCGAAAAATGAAGGTATCGGCCAAAGAAGGAGAAGGGCCATGAAGGGCGTTAAAATGAAAGACTCCCAAGGCCATGAATGCTCTAATACCGTCGGGGTCGGGAAAGAAGAAAGAGTTGACCAAAGAAGGTTGGATATGATAGATGGAAGTTAGGAGTCTGGCGCAAGTAAGTGGAAGCAATGCCACGACTCGGCTAAATGCAACGTGATCAGCAACCCAAGCCCCCAAGTTAAGAGGTGGTGGCGGTGATTATTGTTTTAAGAGGAAGTACAACTAGACAACCATCCTCTATATAACACTAATCAGAGAGAAATTTATGGAAGGGGTCCGACACTTCGAAAAATGAAGATATCGGCCAAAGGAAAACAAGAGCCACGAAGGGCGTGAAAATGAAAGACTCCCTAGCCCTCGCAAACCTAATAGCGTCGGGGTCGGAAAAGGTCAAGAGTTGACCAAGGGAGATCAAATAGGACTGATGGAAGTGAGGAGCCTGGCACAAGTAATTGGAAGCAATGCCAGGACTCAGCTGAGGGCCCCGTGGTCGCCACCCCACGCTCCAAAGTTCAGAGCCCCTGAGGCCCCATTTAGTCGCCTCTTACGACAGGCAGGGGATACCGTGGGTGTTATTCTACTGCCTCCACCCACAGGGGGAGCCCCAAATTAAGAGCTCCTGGGGCCACAACCCTAGTGGTGGTGGTGGTGATTATTATTTTGATTGGAAGTAAGTACAGCTGGGCGACCATCCTTTATTATAATACTAATTAGAGGGGGGAACTGAAAGGGGCCCGACACTCGGAAAAATGAAGTCATCGGCAAAAGCAAGATAAGGGCCCGAAGGGCGTGAAAATAAACGATTCCCCAGGTCTCGAATGCTCTATTAATAATTCAGTCGGTGTCGGAAAAGAACAAGTCAAGAGTTGACCAAAGTAGGTCGGATACGGAAGATGAAGATGACGAGTCTGACAAAAATGGAAGTAATGCCAGACACAGCTAGGGGAACCGTGGTTGTGAACCCACGCTCCCAAGTTGAGCCCTTGCTGCCCGTTTTAGGCGCCTCCTACGACAGGCAGGGGATACCGTGGATGTTATTCTACCGCGTCCATCCATAGTGGGTAAACAAGTGCGTGGAAGTAATGCCAGGATCAGCTAAGGGAACTGTCGTCTCCAGCCCACGCTCACAAGTTGAGAGCCCCTAGTCCCATTTTAGTCGCCTCTTTCGATAGGCAGGTGGTAATTACTGTTTTAAGAGGTAGTCCAACTGGGCAACCATCCTCTGTTAACACTAATCAGAGGGGAAATAATATAAGTCCGGCACTTCCAAGAATGAAGGTATCAATAAAAGAGAACAAAGGGCGTGGAAATGAAAGACTCTGTAGGCCTCACAAACCAAATACCGTCGGGGTGAGATAGGAACAAAAGTTGACCAAGGAAGATCGGATAGAAAGATTGTGAGGAGCATGACAGAAGTGGAAGCAACGCCAGACTCAGCTAGGGGAACGGTGGTCACCAACCCACGCTGCGAATTTGAGGGCCCCTGATGTCCCCCATTTAGTTGCTTCTTATGACAGGCAGGAGATACTTTGGATGCATTCTACCGGTCCTTCAGCAGGGGTTCACAAAGCCCGTATCGTCGGGGCCAAGAGAGCAAAACTTAGTCGAATAAGAGATATGAAAGAGAGGAACTTGGCACCAGGAAGTAGAAGTCATGCCAGGCTAGAGAAGGGCTCCTTAGTATAGTGTACATCATCTTTGCTTAGTACCACGCACGTCTCGCTAGCTAAATCTATGGTCATGTTTCACTCTATTAGATGTAGATCAGCAACACAGTTATATTCAATAGCAGTCTATTGCCTAAGGTTCCTACTTTCGAATAAGATGAGATTCTGATCCAAATTATTGGCAATAGCAATAAGCACGTACTGTACCTCTTCCACTCATTGCGACGCACAATGGTAAGGTATCAGAACAAAATATACAAGACTCTGCTCAGGGCGACATGCATTTCTTGCGAAAGGAATTTGGCCTACACTCTTGTTTGAACAACAGGGTGTAGGCTACTGCTGTACATGGGCAGCAAAATGAATAAAAGCAAGCACATTTTGAACCTTTTCGTTGTGAGATCGTCCTTCAGCGAAAGAAACTGTTTTATGGCGTTTTCAACTCAACTGCCTACCCACAGAACACAAATATAACCTACCTACTACCTCTATCAGATTCATGAGATTCGCCACTTGTAAATTTTCGGAGAAAGAACACATTCCCTTCCTCACGCTTATATTATTATGAAATTATAGCACTTCGTGTCCATCCCTCTGGGTAGGCCTACCTATCTTGTTTAACACCAGAACTTCAACACGACTTATAAACAGTAAAACCCGCGCCATGGAGACACTATAGCGTTTTAGCTGCTCCCTGGCGAAAATCAAGTGAACCTGAAATGAACAGTCACGGCCTACTAGATCCCTCGCTGCACTCCTTATACCAGCCTTGACAATCGCTTGTGAAGCCTAGCTCGTTGAGCCCAGCATTAAAGTTTCACCCTGATTTCACCATAATGCAGCTGGAGCGTTGGTCTCCTAGTCACTGTCAGGAAGCTGTGTACCGCAAATTGCCGCATTTCCAGTTTTATTTATATACCGGTAGTTTTGCTGTCGTAAATGTTGGCAGTGTTTTGGCGATGAGGTGCTTGTTGGCTTGATATTGAGAGCTGATAGTTATGCGCTAGTGAGTTTATTTTTTTATTGTGTAGTGTGGTGATTATATTGTTTAAATTGTGTTTACAAATCTTGGAATTTGTGACATTATTGTGCGCTTTCTTGTACTTCAAGCAGAAATTTTCTGCAAATAAGAACAAATGTAATGAGTCGCTCAAAGTGATTTCTCTGTAACCTCGTGTTAAACAAGAATTTGAATCTGTGCGCTTCGTTTTTTTTTAATGGTGTAGTGATTTGCTCTCCTTTATCTATGTTTGGAAATATTCGAATATGTACTGGTGTGTGCCTTTTTATATTTCGAACAGGAAAAGAAAGGAGCAAAGGGACACTATCATTTCACGAATTCTCTGTAGGCCAGGACAAAAGTACGAAGTGGTTCAAAGCAGTTAGCACTTTCATCGTAGCTTTCCGTTTCTATTTCGGGTATTTATCTTCTTTCTTTCTTAATCTGTTTACCCCTCCAGGGTTGGGTTTTCCCTCGGACTCAGCGAGGGATCCCACCTCAAGGGTAGTGTCCTGGAACTTGAGACTTCGGGTCGGGGGATACAACTGGGAAGGATGACCAGTACCTCTCCCAAGTTGCCGCAACTACTATGCTGAACAGGAACCTTGTGTTGGGGATGGGAAGATTGGAATGGATAAACAAGGAAGAGGGGAGAAAGCGGCCGTGGCCTTAAGTTAGGTACTATCCCCGCATTTGCCTGGAGGAGAAGTGGGAAACAATGGAAAACCACTTGGAGGATGACTGAGGTGGGAACTCATGGCCCCTCTACTCGGTTAACCTCCCAAGGCTGAGCGGACACCGTTCCAGACCTCGTACCACATTTGAAATTTCGTGGCAGGGCCAGGAATGGAACCCGGGCCTCCGGGGGTGGCAGCTAATCACGCTAATCGTGTATTTTTTTACCCCTAAATTTTCTTTCATTGAATAATCCTTTAGGCGGAGCCGTATTTGCCATATGACATGCAACACAACACATTTTTATACAAGATAATCTGGACTTAACATTTAAACACTGACAAGTAGGAACCATTACTGTTATGACGGTAAGGCTAACGTATGAGGTGTTGTTACCTGAGCAATGGACAGTTTGCAATGTATTTACTAAAACTACTTTTCTCTCGCTGAATTTTTATTTAAAATTCTTCTTATTCTTTTTGTTTTGCTATTTGTTTTACGTCGCACCGACACAGATAGGTCTTATGGCGACGATGGGATAGGAAAGGGCTAGGAGTGGGAAGGAATCGGCCGTGGCCTTAATTGAGGTACAGCCTGATGTGAAAATGGGAAATCACGGAAAACCATTTTCAGGGCTGCCGACAGTGGGGTTCAAACCCGCTATTTCCCGGATGCAAGCTTACCGCTGCGCGCACCTAACCGCATGGCCAACTCACCCGGTATTTAACATTCTAGTGCAAGGTATGAATGAAATGTAATCTTAAACTATATATATTGGAATTAAAATTTAAACATGTTTGAATCAAAATATTCATGTTATCCATACAACGAATATAGAAAAATTAAGCCTTTTATGTTTTGTCCAGCCCTGTTCCTTGAGAGCAGCACTTGAAGAATGTTAAAACTCTAATTGAACAATGACTCTTAATCTCAACATTAACATCAGAAGACAAAAGTATTGTGGTAAATTCTCTATGTATCTAAATACCATGATAATAAAAGCTATTACTAGACTATTATTCCTCACAGTTAAGGAACGTCAGTTGGACTACTCCATCTCTCCGCAGTTTCATTTCACGACGTTATTTTGGCACGTATCAATGAAAGTAACCTTTATGATTAATAATTTTAACAGTATTAGTCAATATAATATATTCCTTTATTCTCTAAATTAAGATAAATCGGTAATCGGAGTCAATATCAGAACGTTAGCTGTACTACTCCATCTCCCCGCAGTTTCATTCCACGACATTATTTTGGCAAATATCAACGAAAGTAACCTTTAGGATTGATCATTTTAACAGTATTAATCTATGTAACATTCTCCATAACTCTAAATTACGATAAATCGACAATCAAAGTCAATATCTTTTCCATAAAGAAGTATGCATTTCTACCGCAAATAGTTAGGCCGCCAGCGGCACGTATCGAGCTACTCCGATTACAGTGAGTGGATTGTCAAGACCGATAAGGAACAGTCGATCTAGCTAGCGCAGCGTACATCTATTTGGCCGTAGAACTGTAGTGTAGAAGTTGGCGAAAACCATGAATAATGTTGCATAAACATGCCTTTTCTTGGCTGTATTTCATCATCATCATCATCTGTTTACCCTCCAGGTTCGGTTTTTCCCTCGGACTTAGCGAGGGATCCCACCTCTACCGCCTCAAGGGCAGTGTCCTGGAGCTTCAGACTCTTGGTCGGGGGATACAACTGGGGAGTATGACCAGTACCTCGCCCAGGCGGCCTCACCTGCTATGCTGAACAGGGGCCTTGTGGAGGGATGGGAAGATTGGAAGGGATAGGCAAGGAAGAGGGAAGGAAGCGGCCGTGGCCTTAAGTTAGGTACCATCCCGGCATTCGCCTGAAGGAGAAGTGGGAAACCACGGAAAACCACTTCCAGGATGGCTGAGGTGGGAATCGAACCCACCTCTACTCAGTTGACCTCCCGAGGCTGAGTGGACCCCGTTCCAGCCCTCGTACCACTTTTCAAATTTCGTGGCAGAGCCGGGAATCGAACCCGGGCCTCCGGGGGTGGCAGCTAATCACGCTAACCACTACACCACAGAGGCGGCTTGGCTGTATTTACAATATATATTTTGACAGTGTTGAATTGTACAGCTGAAAACTAAAAACGTCAGGCCTAATATGAAATCCTTAATCATTTATAAATCTGAATGTTTGGTCTGTTCGTCTTATTTTCACGTTAAAACTACTTAACAAATCGAACTCAAATTTGGCAAGCTTATAGCTGTGCCATACGCTATGGCAGTACCTTCCGTTAACATATAGACTACTTGCTATCACGCTGTCACTTAAGGGAGCCATGCAGCAAAAGAAAATGTGAATTAAGTCTCAGGAAAATGTACTGTACCTACGCCTAAAACCCTGCCAAAACGACTAGTCCTGTTAAAAAAGAGCCTACCGAGTGCACTAAGAATTCCCTATCCGAAGGCCGGCTCCATGGCTAAATGGTTAGCGTGCTGGCCATTGGTCACAGGGGTCTCGGGTTCGATTCCCGGCAGGGTCGGGAATTTTAACCATAATTGATTGATTTCGCTGGCAAGGGGGCTGGGTGTATGTGTCGTCTTCATCATCATTTCATCCTCATCACGATGCGCAGGTCGCCTACGGATGTCAAATCAAAAGACCTGCACCTGGCGAGCCGAACATGTCCTAGGAAACTCCCGGCACTAAAAACCATACGCCATTTCATTTCCCTGTCCGAGAAAAAATGTTCATGTGCATTTTTCTTCTCTAACGCTTCTCGAGAAAAATGTGTGTGTTTTGGCACATACTTAATTCGATGAAAACCAAAATCAGGCATAAACTTGAAAAGACCTTCTTTTAAATATCTTTGGTACGGTAAATTCTTAGGCTTCCAATCAAAAGGAGCATACATATAAGATTTATAATTAAATTCCCTACAAAACTGCTCACTCTGAAGATTTGCCAGATATAGCAATCTTTTTTAAAAATGGTTAAAAGAGTATTTCGAGCATGAGGCCGAAGGCGCTCATGCCTTGAGCAGTTTGTCTGAAAAACTTAAACTTTTATAACAACCTATATTCTTCTTTCTTAATTTGTTTACCCTCCAGGGTTGGGTTTTCCCTTGGACTCAGCGAGGACGCAGTGTCCTGAAGCATGATACTTTGGGTCAGGGATACAACTGGGTAGGAGGACCAATACCTCGCCCAGGCAGCCTCACAGGGGCCTTGTGGGGGATGGGAAGATTTTAAGGGGAAAGGAAGGAAGTGGCCGTGGCCTTAAGTTAGGTACCACCCCGGCATTTGCATGGAGGAGAAGTGGAAAACCACGGAAAACCACTTCGAGGACGGCTCCAGGATTCCAGTCCTTGTACCACTTATCAAATTTTGTTCCAGAGCCGGGAATCGAACCCGGGCCTCTGGGGGTGGCAGCTAATCACACTAACCACTACACCACAGAGACATACAACAACCTATATTCTATGCTGCAATATGTATTTTCGATCAGTAGTATCACTTGGTATTGCTTTAGGAAGTGTCAAGAAATCACATGCACTTCTTTTACAACAGATTCAACTCACTTGCCTGCAGGCAAGGAAGCAGCTGTGAAATATAAGGATCACCCCTCCTACTTGAATGATTGCAAAGACAAAGAGATAATGAAGGTAACCTGCTTGGAGCGAAGCAGAACTGTTGTTATCGAAACAGACTTTCAACCTATTAGGTCGTGTTACGTACATTTAGCACGTGTTCCTCCCACTGGTGTCTGGTTGGCCATTTTTGTTCTGTACCTAACATCTCTTCAACACGTGCTAAATGTATGTAACACAACCTAATAGGTTGAAAGTCTGTTTCAATTACAATGAGGTCATGAAAATTCAATATTCAAGACCTGTTGTTGTTTCACAGGAAGGCACTATTGCTTGAAATTCACATCCAAGGCTAGTAGATTATAAAGTAAAATAAATCTGAACTGAATCAGAAACTGAAAAGTGATCTTTAATTTCTACTTTCTCTATTTCAAATAGAGAAAAGAGGGCACATTTTAGTTTAAAATTTGTTGGCCATAATTAAAATAAATACAGGTACATAAAAACATGATATCTGGTCATCTCAAGCTAACAGGAATACAAAGCACTCTTATTTCTCTATTGTATTAGCTGTTATAAACTCTTAATTGAGGCAAACTATCCAATAACAACAATACCATAATATGTATTTATCATCCATTCTGTTGCTATAGATTTTATAAGATGCTGAAGTACTGGAATTATACCCTAAAAAGATGTTCTTTAGTGTGCTGGTAAGCAGTACTCTTAATAATAATGTTAGTGGCTTTACATCCCACTAACTACAATTTTACTGTTTTTGGAGACACCAATGTGCCAAAATTTTGTCCCACAGGAGTTCTTTTATGTGCCAGTAAATCTACCTACATGAGGCTGACATATTTGAGCACCTTCAAATACCACCGGACTGAGCCAGAATAGAACCTGCCAAGTTGGGGTCAGAAGGCCAGCGCCTCAACCGTCTAAGCCACTCAGCCCAGCTCACTACTCTTAAATGCTACTCTAACAGCCACATGCTCTTCCTGACATCAACTCTGTATGGAAAGATGTAGGATTTTCAACAACTGCATGTTTTAGTGGTGGTTGTTATGTGTTATGTGTGAATTGAATAAATTGTAATTTATTAAGACAATCACAAACACCCAATCCTCAGCTCAGAGATGTCAAGATGCCAGAATTTTGTCCCATAGGAATTTGTTATACAGTACCGGTATATTGGTAAATCTATAAACATGAGGCCTACCTCTGAGATTGAAAGTTCATACCTCAATTACTGTCTATAGATAAAGAAAGGATCAATAAATACAATGAGCTTTTGTTACACTTTCCAAATCAAAATCTTTAATGAATAAATGGAGATAATAAAAGCAACATTAACAAATCTAATAGAATTTATTCTTGTAATTGCTTATGATAACAAAGTAAGATAAATACTAGTAAAGGTAGGCTAATCTGAAAAATGTCTCCATAAAAGTTTCCTGTAACACTGATGAATATGCTGTACAAAACTTACAAGAGTAGATTGCATTTATCTTGCAGTGAGTGACTGAATGTTTTGGCTAATTAATAACTGGTATTCACTTTTACATGATATTAAAGTAAACATATGACTGAAGAAGAGGGGTTCAGACCTTGAAGATGGAAAAGTCAACATTGTAGTTTTATGTGATGATAATAACAAATACTAACTACTAACTACTTTTGATGGTTTTTGGAATGTTGTCCTGCAGGAGTTCTTTTATGTGCCAGTAAATCTACCAACACGAGGTTGACGTATTTGAGCACCTTCAAATACTACCGGACTGAGTCAGGTTCGAACCTGCCAAGTTGGGGTCCAAAAGTTATTGCCTCAACTGGCTTTCTTTTTTTTTTCTTCTTTTTTTTAATGATGGTTGATGTGGAGGTCATACCTATAGGAGGTCTTGTTTTACATTAAATCTGAACCAATGACGTGTCAATTTTTATTTTGAAAAATTCCACATGCATTGACTGGGTTCAAACTCAGACTATAAAAATGCCAATAATGATGTTGATAAGCTATACCACACCATGACCTTGAAGAAAGATGCTGCTGAGTGAAGATGATGATGTAATTGGTTTGAAAAGGAAAGGAATCATCACTGTCATCGGTCTATAGGTGCAATTTCCTGGGTACTTTTGTTTAGCCTCTTTTACTCTGCATCTATTTATGAATGTTGCTTGCTTGTTGTTTAAAAGCGCCTATCACCTAGGTCTAGTAGTGGTGATTGCGAATTAAAAGTATGGGGGCAAAAAATTATACAGATAACGAACAGTACCTGTTTTGTGGGATGTAGCAGATGATGCATTTTAAAAACTACAAAATGGTAAGTTTTCTGATGCTCTCTGAACAAATTTTGACAGAGAGGTAAAGGTTGATAATTTACCAACTTAAGTGCGCTAATAATAATTTTCTGTGATCTTGATTCAATACTAGACAATAAAACTTTCATCAAAGGAACAATATTACACATTTATTACAATTAAAAAGAAGTATGGCGTGATTATACAATTAAAATAATTTAGTATTTGACTACACACTAAGAAACTAACAGACACTAAAGAGACTGCCAGACTGACGAATGTGCACAGCAAGCAGGTGAATCATACCTCAGAGTCCCTGAACTTGGAAAAAAGATATACCCCTGTTACCCTTCCTCACAGTACATGCAAAGTCTGCACTACTTGCTGTGGTGCTATACAATCCGTAAGCTGGGATGAATGACATTTTATGTGTATTTCTGCTAATCATTTTGTTAATAATGAAATAAAATTAAGAATTAGCTGATAAGACAACAGGGCTTGTACAAATTCCTTTTTTTTAAATCATTCCTGTAATTCCTAGTTTCAGTCAGCTAAAATGGAATAAAAATTTAATATTTTCTCCACAAAGTGAAATAAAATTAAGAATTAGCTCATAAGACAACAGGGCTTGTACAAATTTCTTTTTTTAAAATCATTCCTGTAATTCCTAGTTTCAGTAATTCCTTAATCGCCGCTACTGTCCTAGGTCACCCACGCAATTTATGAAATCTTGTTCTTCATGCTATCATCCAAAGTCCTTCCCTCGGCTGTAGTATTAGTCCTCTAACCAGGCATTTTCCTTCTGTCTCTTTCCAGCTGCACTCGGGCTGTTTTCACAGGCTCCATCATCACCACGTATCCAAAACACTGTAATATGGATGTGCCAACTCTGCATCTTAACTTGTTCATCCTGGTCTTTTGGATAGTGGATCTTAAGAACTTCATCTCTGATGCCTGCAGTCTTGATGAGTCTCTCTTCATGTGGCAGCATGTTTTCAACACCATTTAATACTGGTATGAAGTAATTGTTGATCATTGCAAATTTCGCTTTCTTTGGAATCTTAGCACCCAAAGAAGGGTCCTCACTTGCTGATAGAAGAGGGAGCTCTTTTGCCCACTGATGGTGATCTTTGTTGAGGCTAAGTTATGGCTGTAGACTATACTGTCAGGGTACAATAGCTGAAAATCTCCACTCTCTCCAGCTGGTAGTCTGTTTGTTTGATGCTTGTTGGTCAGCCTTTTCCCTTCACTGCCATTACCACAGGTCTTAGTCTCGCAGATCTTGAAGATGAATTCCTAAAACTTCGCCTTCCATGCGTCGAGTTTTGCCTGCACCTCCTATTCTGTTTCTCCCCAAACTGTGATGTCACTAGCAAAGGAAAATGTGTTGAGTTCACTCAATGTTTTCTTAATGTTCTTCATTATATTATATAATCCATAATTGTGATTAACAGTAGTGGAGCAATGCTTTGCCCTGCTGCGCTCCACTCTTGGTCATAAATCATGACAAGTGGCCTTCTCCAACTCCCATGTAGCTGGTGCAGTCCTTATACAGTACAGCATTTGGACTTCCCTTATAAGTCGTTTAGGCTCCTTCCTCATTTGCAACACTGCCAGATCTTTCTTGTGAACCATAAAAACTGGAAAGGTGAAAAACTTCCCACATCTCACAAACCTAAGAAAAAAGGGACAAGGAAAGATGAAAAAAAAAAAAAAAAAAAAAGTCTGAAACTAACGAAGTAATTAAAAGCAAAGTGAAGCTCAGATGGCACTTACAGTCTCTATATTCATGTTAATTCCCTTGAAGAACTGATGGTTAAGACTTTTACTGGAGAAAGAAAATAGGATAATTATAGTATATGAGCCATATGCTTTTTCAGCATCTAAGAAAATTTAAATAATTGGGCTTTAAATACAAGTTGTGATTAAACCATTTCAATGTGACACCTAATGTTTAATTTGCCAGGCTGAATAGCTCAAACGGTAGAGCACTGGCCTTCTGAGCTCAAGTTCAACCCTAGCACAGTCCAGTGGTATCTGAAGGTGGTTGTAAAGGTCAGCCTCATGTTGGTACATTTACCAACATGTATAGGAACCCCCAAGGACAAATTTCCAGCACCTCAGTATCTCAGTAACTAGTAGGACGTAAAACCAATAACATGTTTATTATAGTTAAACTTACGTTAATTTTACAGGTGCTGTTTCATGACTCTTATGACTACCCAGGAATGAATGTAGTGAAGAAGATGGTACCTTTAGGCGCTGAAATGTTCTTTTCACTACAACCATGGGTCACATATTCTACTGAAAGTGTCCGATCCGTGAATAAGTACCGTCGAGGGTGGCGTGGTTGTCAGTTTCCCGATGAGCAACAGCTGCACTTTATGAAGCAGTATTCTTACGACAATTGTGTGATGGAATGTCGAAATAATGTCACAGCTGAGAAATGTGGATGTCGTCCATTTTACTTTCCATCTGATGGTAAGGAAAATGTAACATTTGACCTCAAGAAAATGTTATTGTTGGTTCTTGGGGCTTGGGACATTTTCATCAACAGGTCTGTATGTGTGTGAAGTTTGTATGAGTATGTATAATTAACTGGGGGATAGTATTGGAAAGGAAATGTTTACCTTCTCTACATTACATATTATTTCAGTTAATGTTTGGGGTTGAAGGTGCAAGGCAGAATCAGGAATGAATTCCTAAGTAATCAGACAGGAAGCTACTATGATGATGTCTAGACTATAGACTATACTGAAATTATCATGTCTAACAGTGCTCTGATAAAAAAAAACCTATTTAGTTATAATTTATTTTTTTTGCTAGTGGCTTTACGTCGCACCGACACAGGTAAGTCTTATGGCGACGATGGGATAGGAAAAGCCTAGGAGTTGGAAGGAAGCAATATGGCCTTAATTAAGGTACAACCCCAGCATTTGCCTGGTGTGAAAATGGGAAATCATGGAAAACCATCTTCAGGGCTGCCAACAGTGGGATTCGAACCCACTATCTCCTGGATGGAAGCTCACAGCTGCGCACCCCTAACCACATGGCCAACTTGCCCGGTTTTAGGTGTAGATGGGACTACCATTCTTTCTTTCAATGTCAGCTTCTCACACTTATGTGAGGTCAGTGGAACATCCAGGCTCAGTTTACAACTTGGGCTGGGGTTTAAAACAGGTTGCCCTCTTTGTCACAATGATTCATTTTTACTGAAAATTCCACCTAAAGTGGCTACAATTCAAATCGGGAACACTTGGTGTTGAGTCGCTAGAGCATCGGAGGAGACTAACATTATTGAACCTATGTAAATTTTGAGTGACAGTGACCTGTGATTTGACTGGAAAGACACTTAGAATTTTACATTTTCATAGATAACAGTCCAATCCAGCAGAAAAAAACATAAAGCTAATTGATCAGATCTCATATCTTCCAAGACACTTGTCTTAAACTGAAGATCTCTTTGTGCATATGCATTTTTTTTAATAATCTGCTTTACATTACAACACGGTTAGGCCTTATGGCGATGATGGGATAGGGAAGGGCTGGCAGTGGGAAGTGGCCGTGGCTTTAATTAAGGTACAGCCCCAGCATTTGTTTGGTGTGAAAATGGAAAACCAGAGAAAATCATCTTCAGGGCTGCTGACAGTGGGATTCGAACCCACTATCTCCTGAATGCAAGTTCACAGCTGCGCACCCCTAACCGCACGACCAACTCACTTGGTATGCATTTATTTCAAAGTTTCTGTAACCATTGAATTTCTAAATAATTTTGGATCATTCTTCAATTGCCAGTAAACAAATGAAATTCCAAGCATAGATACATTAATAATAATGTTATTGATTTTACATTCCACAAACTAATATTTCCATTTTCAGGGATGCCAGAATTTTGTCCTGCAGGAGTTCTATTACACATCAATAAATGTACCACCATGATTATGGCATATTTGAGCACCTTGAAATTCCACTGGACTGAACGAGGATCAAACGCACCAACTTGGGTTAAACAACTTTTATGCTGTTGATACATTCACATGTCATATTTATAAGTATACGTTTGTTGACTTGACTGACTCCTACAGAGCGCATCCCGAGGTGGCGGATAGGGGCCCCTACAGTATGTAGGGCTGGTTGAAATACCCAATACCAACTGCGGACCAACAGGTAGCCCAATTCCTGGGGGCTTTAAAATACTGGGACACCCTCTTTCCAGGGGTTATATATATGGAGGGCCTTTGCTCTGGGTTATGGGTGAAGTCCTCAACGGCATCTACGGTGGAGAGATGAACTTCGGTATGGTGGAGATGGCGGAAAGGGCAAACCTATAGCGTCTGTACTCCAGAGGAACGGCTACAAAAGGCGTCTGTCTCCATGTTAGGGGCGGCCTAATTTTGAACCTGGCAGTAGGTATAAAATGCCTTTGGGTGTGGCGAGCCCATCGTAACAATAGCCTATATGGATAAAGCAGATATGGTGCCTCGGAAAAGGTTAAGGCGCCCCATGCTAAAAGCGATGTGCAGCTCTTTGGGTGCTGGGGTAACTGTGAGAATTGGGCAACCAACACCAAACTATATCAAGATTGCAACAGTAAATGTACTAACATTGACGGGAAAGACAGAAGAACCAGTTGACTTCATGAAAGAAAAAGACATAGCCATACTTGGACTGTGTGAGACCAAGAAGAGGGGTACAGGAGAGATTCCTCTGAAAAAAGAATACAGGCTGTATTACAGCGGAGGACCTGAAGCAAAAAATAGAGTGGCCATCATACTTAGAAAAGAAATCCAAGAATATGTTGAATCTACAAAATGCGTCAGCAATAGGGTGATGGTGATGAGACTCCAGTTTGAAAATGGCATGAAAGATCTATGCCCCACAAATGGGTTGCATATGGACATCTAGAGGACATTTTAGAGGAAGTGGAGAGACAGATAGAAGATAAGGAAGTGCTATTGATGGGAGATCTAAATGCACAAGTTGGAATGGAAAGACAAGGAAAGGAAGATGTTGTAGGGCCCTTTGAATATGGAAGTGTAAATCCAGAAGGCAAGTTGTTGGTGGATTTTTTCATCAGGAACCAAATGATTGCTGGAAACACCTGGTTTAGGAAGAAGAACACTCAGAAGATTACAAGGTATGGTTGGAGAGACAGACGAACAAAGACCATGACTGATTATACAATAATTGAGAAAGAACACCGGAAGAACCTTTGAGATGTTACAGTCATGCCTGAAGAAGCCTTTGGTGGAGATCATAGAGTGGTGATAGGAAAATTGAAAGTGGGAAAGATTGAAAAACCCCCCTTAAGAAGAGAGAAAAGAATTAAAGTATGGAAGTTGAAGGAGAAAAGCATACAGGAAGAATTTCAAACGGAAATAATACCCTTGGTACCGGTCCCTGGAATGGAGATGGGGAATGTTGAAGATGAATGGAAAAGATTTAAGAAAGCACTGGTTGGATGTGCAGAAAAGGTATGTGGCAGAACATCAGGAAATGTGAAAGACGAAGAGATACACTGGTGGAATGATAGGGTAAAGATTAAAGTGAAGGAAAAGAAAATGGCAAGGAAAGCATGGAAAACATCTAAAACTGAAGAAAGTAGAAGAACATTTCTGGAGGCAAAGAATTTGGCCACGAAAGTAGTGGAGGAAGAAAAGCTGGGCCTTATTCACACAGAAATTGAGAGATGATATGCAGGGCAGCAAGAAATTATTGTATGGCAGGTATCTTAAGAAACAAAAAGAGAGATCAAGTAAACACAGATTTATAAAGGATGAAGGCAGCATAATATTAACAAAGCCAGAAGAAATAAGAACTACATGGAGAAACTATTTTCAGAAGTTGCTGAACAGGAGACCTAATGACAGTCATTCAATGGACCACCAGGAGAGGCAATTAGTTGATTAGAAATGGATAAAGAAATTACAATGACTGAAATTGAAATGGCAGTAAAAAAGATCTGCTGGAATAGATGAAATTTTGAGTGGAAATGATAAAGGCTGGAGCTGTAGGCCTCCAGTGGACATATTGAGTTCTCAGGATTGTCTGGGAAAATAAGGAGGTCCCTGAGGATTGGCAAAAAGGAATAATCATCTCAGTTTTCAAGAAAAGCGATAAGAAAGTATTGAAAAACTATAGGGGAATTACTCTGATATCCCATGTTACTAAGATAATGGAGAGGATACTGGAAAGTAGGATAAGGTTAAGGGTTGAAAATCAGATACAGGAAAATCAGTTTGGTTTCAGAAGTGGAAGGTCAACAATAGAGCCCATTTTCATTATGAAACAAGTAATCGAAAAGCAATGGGAGTATGGGAATGATACGGTGATGACATTTATAGACATTGAAAAGGCATATGACAGTGTCCCGAGGACTAAAGTTTGGGACAGTCTGATGCAAAAAGGAATTGGACAGGGATTAATAAAAATGATCATGGCAATGTACAAGGAATGTTGTAGTTGCATGCAAACACAAGTTGGCAGGACAAGTTGGTTCAAAATCACTAGTGGGCTGAGACAGGGAGTGTTCTGCTGCCAATCCTGTTTACAATAGTAATGGATGACATCATGAGAACAGCAAAAGCAGCATATGGAGGAAGAGAAATGAACATGTTTTTATTTGCAGATGATATTGTGATATGGGGAGAAGAGGACATGAATGTTCAAGAACAGTTGGATGTGGTGAATGGGAAGATCAAAGAATATGGATTGAAAATAAGTGTAGAAAAGAGTAAAACTCTTGTTATGACTAGAGGGGAGAAAGAAGGGAAAGGTCAGATTAGACTTGCAAACAAGCCGCTGGAAGTAGTGGAGACGTTCAAATACCTGGGGAGTGAATTAATGGAGAATGCTCGACTGGATGCTGAAATTAGTAAGAGGATTCAAGCTGGAAGTGGTTTCTATCATAGTGTAAAAAACATGTTATGGGACAAAGATGTGTCAATGGAAGCAAAGGAAACTATGTATAAGATGTCTTACGTATCCATAACAACATACGGAGCAGAAACTTAGACAATGACAAAGAAGGATGAGAGTCAAATACAGGCAGCTGAAATGAAGTTCTTGAGGAGAGTAGAAGAGACAAGGAATGAGAAAATCCAGGAAGGAATTGGAGTGGAAAAAATGAATGAGTGATGAAAGAATGCCAAAAAAAGGTGATGGAAATGCAAATGCAAGGAAGGAGAGGCCATGGACAAACACAATTGTGATGGAAGGACACAATCCAACGCAGTATCAGAGAAAGAAACCTGGAATGGGACTCAGTGTTGGAAAGACCGAAGAAAGTGGAGAGGAACCATATTTGCCCCTACCCGGCTACAGCTGGATAATGGGAAATGATGATGATGATGATGATGATGTTTGTTGACTTGACTACAAATTACAAACTTATAATAATAATAATAATAATAATAATAATAATAATAATAATAAGAAGAAGAAGAAGAAGAAGAAGAAGAAGAAGAAGAATATATTCATTCTGCTGGGCTGAGTGGCTCAGATGGTTGACGCGCTGGCCTTCTGACCCCCAACTTGGGAGGTTCGATCCTGGCTCAGTCCAGTGGTATTTGAAGGTGCTCAAATACGTCAGCCTCATGTCGGTATATTTACTGGCACGTAGAAACTCCTGTGGGACAAAATTCTGGCACTTTGGCATCTTTGAAAACAATCAAAAGTAGTTAGTGGGACGTAAAAACAATAACATTTTTATTATTAATATATTCATTTTCAGTCACACTGAACGGAGTAGCCCATTACCAGGTGAGTTGGGCGTGCGGTTAGGAGCACGCAGCTGTGAGTTCGCACCCGGGAGAAAGTGGGTTCGAACCCCACTGTCGGCAGCCCTGAAGATGGTTTTCTGTGGTTTCCCATTTTCACACCAGGCAAATGCTGGGGCAGTATCTTAATTAAGGCCACAGCTGCTTTCTTCCCATTCCTAGGCCTTTCCTGTCCAATCGTCGCCATAAAACCTATCTGTGTTAGTGCGACGTAAAGCAAATAGCTGGAAACCCCATTGTTGGCTGTCCCGAGAATGGTTTTCTGTGGTTTCCCATTTTCACTTGCACGCAAATACCGAGTCAGTCCCTATTCACAGGCTACAGCCAATTCCTTCTATTTCCTTAACCAAATTTCAGTCATCGTCATTCATTTCATCTCTATTATCTCAACTGAGGTCAGTGACAGGAAGGGAATCCCACCATAAAACATGCCATATAATTTATTCCATCTCACCTTATCCCCGTCCCCATATCAGCAATCGGGAGTTTGTATGAAGTACTACTTTAAAGGGTTTTGGATGTGACAAGGTGCTGGACTTTTGTCTCACAGAAGTTCTCTTACAATCCAGTAAATCTACCAATAAGAGGCTGACGTACTTGAACATTTTCATATATCACCAAACTGAGCAGGCAGTGGCACAACTTGGGCTGAGAAAGCCAGAATTCTACCATCTGAGCTGCTCAACCTGGCAGATTATACTTTTCTTCATAATGTTTTACTGCCAAACCTATCAAGTGTCTTCTACCAATTGGAATTAAATTAGAAAAAACCTCTCATTTATCATATAATGTGAATTAATTTGTCTGATATCCCCTAATTAACAATTATATTTTTTATCATAATTCTTACATCAGTGATTCCCTAAGGTGATATACAGGGTATTTCAAAAAGAATATACATATTTCAAATGCATATATTTATTAAACTATAAGACATATGAATATGAAACTTATACTCGGGCAAGCATGTCTTTCGTCACTGATGTTATGGCAGTACGGATCCTGTTCTTCAACTCTTCCAGGTTCTGTGGGAGTCGCGGTACATAAACGTTGTCTTTAACGAAACCCTCAGGAAGAAATCAAATCCGGTGACCGTGGAGCCCAGCTGAGATATGCTAAGTCGCCAGCTCCTTGATGACCAATCCAACGGTTCAGTAGAGTTTCATTCAGATATTCACACACTTGGCGACTCCAGTGAGAGGATGCCCCGTCTTGTTGAAAAATGAAGTTTTCTTCATGCAGCCTCGGAAACAACCAGTTTTGTAACATAGCAAGATACTGCTGACCGTTAACCGTGTTTCCATCAAAGAAGAATGGGTTGTAAACAGATGATCGGGATATTGCACAAAACACATTGACTTTGGGCGAATCTTGTACATGTTCAATGACTGCATGTGGGTTCTGTAGGCCTGAAATTTGAACATTGTGTTTGTTCACCTGGCCATTAACATGGAAAGTCACTTCATCAATGAACATGATGCACTGTGCGAAAGTGTTATCATTGTCAATAACATCAAGAATCTCCTTACAAAATGCCACACGTTTGCGTTTGTCATCAGGACGCAGAGCTTGTAACAGCTGTAACTTGTACGGCTTCATAACCAACCAACGTATCAGAACACACCAAACTGTTATTGTGGGCAGTTGTAACTCCCGACTGGCATGGCGAGTTGATTTTGAAGGACTACGTTGGAAAGCAGTTTCAATTCGTACAACATTTTCTCCAGGAACACAAGGGCGGACAGGACTCTTTCCTTTACGTACACACCCTGTATCTACAAACTGTCAATACCATCTGTGAATGTTCCACCCATTCGGAGGATCAATTTGGTACCTCAACCTGAAATGTCTTTGCACTGTAATCACAGAATTGCACTTCGCAAATTTGAGAACACAAAATGATTTCTGCTGCGGAGTAGCCATTTTAAACACATGATGGTTACCAAGCAAAACAGAAGACAACATACATTTCCCCATCAGTGTAAACAGGGTTCTTTCTCCAGTAAGAAGAAACTCCACTATGAGAATGCTATGCATGTCCTAGAACACCATCCCTACAGTAGTCTCCTATTTTGCCGATTATATGCCGTTCATTTGTAAGCTCACCTGGTGGCCATGATCATGAAAGTGTGAAATCTATAGGGTCTGACACTATGGTTAGCCAGTTCGAGTCCCATTGGTTAAAAATATTTTCACCATCAGCATGTTGGCTGGCAGGGTAGCAGAGGTGGTGGTATACAATTTCTAATCACTAGATTGCGTGTGAAGAGCCCGGATTAATTTCCAAACCTCTTTGCACTATTCATGTGATGTGAGGACATAGGATGCTGATGATAGTGATTCTTCTGTCAGATGGGGATGTAAAACCTTGAGCAGAACCCTTGGTGCTATTCGACAGGAGTAGGCTATATAACAGCACTGAGTTTCACCCTCTTTCTTCCTATCAAATATCACATCATTCATTTCATGTCATTAACTCCTCTGATGAATATGACATCAGGAAGAGCATTCGGTCATAAAAACTTGTTACAAAGATTCATCTCACTTCATGCCTGAACTCGTGAAAGAGAACTAGGGTTGGCCATACATATACCTTTCTTTCGTGACTGGGAGTTGATTTTGTTTATACACCTGGGATCTATTTGTTTTCAGTCCCACTTTTAAGGTTTCTCACTATACCTGCCAGAATTTTGGGCCCTCATTCAGCATAACACATTATGTGATCCAATAATGACCTTATTCTATATGTTATATGACTAGGAAATGGACTTCAATGAAACAGATTCAAAAAATAATGCCAAGATGGGAGAAATGCCTCCAGCTTTGGTTCTTATACTAACATAAAATTTTATCCAAGATCTTTAGTTTCTTTGTGCAGTACTTTCTATATTTGCCTTGTTATTTTCCAATAGAAGAAATAGTTTAAGTTATGGTACTTTTTTGATCCTCCAAGTAATACATAAAATAAGAATTATAATATGTCTTTTCAGGTACAAACAGTCACAGAATCTGCAATTTACTTGATGTCCCATGCAATGTACAAAATAAGAGTAAGTATTCTTCTTCTTCTTCTTCTTCTTCTTCTTCTTCTTCTTCTTCTTCTTCTTCTTCTCCTCCTTCTTCTTCTCCTCCTCCTCCTTCTTCTTCTTCTTCTTCTTCTTCTTCTTCTTCTTCTTCTTCTTCTTCTTCTTCTTCTTCTTCTTCTTCTTCTTCTTCTCATGGGTACAATAATATATTTTAAAGGCCCTAACAGCATGGATCTAAATCCTTGTGGAAAAGAATATTAGTAATGGACATCAATATGATCTAGATTAAAAAAAACAACATAACATTTTAATCACCTTTTATCATTAGCAAGGTTTACTGTGAAGCTGGTGAAGTTCTTTCACACATGGAAACTTCTACATCCCATAGTTGTTTCATTCAGAAAAGATACCTCATCTTTATCATCTTACTTTATAAAAAAGAAAAAAGAAAAAAAAAAAAGAAATTAATAATAATAATAATAATAATAATAATAATAATAATAATAATAATAATAATAATAATAATAATAATAATAATAATCCAAAGCATAACGTGAAAATCTTAGAAGGTGATTTTAACGCACAGGTTGGCAGAGAGAGGAAACACAAATGGATTGTTGGTCATCACTCGGCACATTGGAGAATGAATAAGAACGGAGAACGTCTTATAGACTTCTGTAAAACCTTTGTCTTAAAACTCATGTCTACGCATTTTGCGAGACCCCCACATAAGAAGAAAACGTGGAAATCACCAAACTCGTTATTGGGCGAATTCCAGATCGATCACGTCGCAATCTCCAGAAAGAATATGTGTGAGATCCAAAATGTTAGAGTACGGAAGGGAGTTGTCAACTCGGGCCACTACCGAACACAAATCAAAGTGAGATTCCAACCCAACAGATGCAGACCTAAACACAAAAGATCTCTAAGAGTTGATCCAGAAAGTCTTCGACAGAACGCCACGACCTTTCTACAAGACATACGAGAGCAGGATCCCAAGGACTGGCCAGACCTTCATAAAACACTTCAGACATCAGCCATGAAATTAGGACAGCCTCCAAGGAAATGCAAACATAGGTGGTGGAACACGACCTGTGATAAAGCCATTGATGAATGGACGAAAACATGGAATCAGTGGAATGGACATCAAACAACTAAGAGATGGGAGACCTTCCTAAAAGTTCAGAAAATCTCCTCGAAAATAATCCGCAGGGAGAAGTGAGCCTATGACAAAAATAGAATCATAGAAATCAAACAAGATTTCCTTAGAAACAACTCCAGGAATTTCTACAAGACCTTCCGTGAGAATTTATCCAGTTATCAACCACCATCTTTATGTTTCCGTCGAGCAAATGGAACATTAGAAACAAACACCAAAGAGAACTGCACCATTCTAGCTGACTACCTCCTCAATTGTGATCCTCCAAAGGAAAGACTGAACTTTGAAAAGCCCATGCCCAACCCTGATTCACAACCACCAACAATACAGGAAACAGCAGAGATCATACGATCGCTTAAAAATAATAAAGCTCCTGGAGAGGACGGCATCATTGCGGAGATGTGCAAACTTGGAGATGATCTTGTAAGCAAAATTCATGCAATCCTAGTAGAAATATGGGAAACAGAAATGATGCCACAGGATTGGAAGTGTGCATTAATACACCCATTGCACAAGAAAGGTGACAAGGCAGATCCAAACAACTATAGAGGCATATCTCTACTGCCAATCGCATACAAAATTCTTGCCAAAGCTCTCTTGAACCGGTTAGAAAAACAGACAGATCACCTGATTGGCGAGTACCAAGCGGGTTTCAGGAAAGGTCGATCATGTGCAGAACAAATATGGAACTTGAAGACGATATTAAGGATTCGCCGAAGTGCCAGCACGATCGTCACCGTTGTGGATTTTAAGAAGGCGTATGACTCTGTGGACAGACAGTATTTGATACTCTGGAAGAATTTAGAGTGGACAAGAAGACCAGAGCACTTATCCAGCAGACCCTCACAAATACGACCTCTAAAGTGAAATTCCTTGGAGAAATCTCTGAGCCTTTTGAAATATGTACGGGCGTTCATCAACGTGACGGTATCTCCCCTATTCTGTTTAACTGAGTTCTAGACAAAGTTATTAGAGAGTGGGAAAAGGGTATCAAGGGTGTGAACATTGGAAATTTGGGAAGTAAGGTCAATGTGAAATGTTTAGCATTTACTGATGATCAAATTTGATGGCCAGGCAGGCATCTATTTTTGGAAATGAGACATAGCTCTCATAGTGCATTGGCACTGCTGGTGGCTTCAAATAGCCTATGCAGTGGCCTCCACGATATGCGCTAGCCTTGGATGGTGTGCTAAGTCCCAACTGACGAGCTTAACTTAGCACACGAGGGCGAAACGCAGGCAACCAAGAATGAGTTAGCTGGAAAATTTATAATGTCCAATAACGGACCATTATATTGGTATTATAAATTTACTCATTCAGGACAAATATTGTAGGTTCCCTATGGGAATCAACATCTACATCAGGTTTACTGATGCCGTACGGAAAAGACACCTTAATTTCTATGGCCATATCTACAGAATGAACAGCGACAGACTAACTAAAAGATTATTCAAAGTAATCAACTCAAAGGAGGTCAAAATAAAATGGCTAGAAGAAACTAAGGCGGACCTCCAAGAAATAAATATCACAGATGACATCATAGAAAATCGTGAAGCTTTTAGAACAAAAGTAGCCAATTATAAATTTAGGGAGAAACCCAAAACGACAACTGGTAGGAAGAGGTCGACAGAACGCAAGATGCAACACAGTACATTCATGAAGAGATTTTGGGAGGATAAGAAGGCACAAACCATCAAACCAACTAACAAGTTCAAACGCGCTCTATGATTGGGCATAACGTAGAAAGAAGAAGAAATAATAATAATAATAATAATAATAATAATAATAATAATAATAATAATAATAATAATAATTGTACCGGGCGGTACACCTCCCCGCCGCTAATTTAAAATTTGCGCCAGTTGAAACTCCTCTGCTGGAGGAAGTCTGAACTTTATCTACGCTATTAATTCTCTACTTTCTCAGAAGATGTCACCACGTGGAAAATTTTGAGTTTTTGAACTGTGTCATTTTTTATGTGTTTTTGTTTCGCTTGAAGTAAGAAGTGTGAACTTTCTCTTCTAGAGGACACTACTGAAGATCAACAATAGTGCACCCTAGTGCGAAGTCAAAGAACTATTTTGTTGGAGAAATTTTTATTTCAAATGTTTGTTCTTTGCTAAATTTTTTTCAGTCATTGGTTAAGTTGGCAATATTAACCCCTTCTTTCCCCTTGTTTTTAATCTAGCCTATCCCGAATTTCTTAAATTAATTTTCCACCAATTATGTGTTTCTTCTTAGTATTGTGTAGGGGGTTTATTGATGAACCAATAAAATCCTCGTGGGAGGGTGTTCTCATTCCCCTAATGCCTAGAACCTTCCGCGAGAGTATTTAAACTGCTGATTTTAGGGTCTCCGGGCCACTTCTGTTCCATCTTTCAGTGTATAAAGTACATAGCAGGAGGCGGGAAGCGCCTCTTTCCTCGGCAGCGGTCAACAACAAGGTAATGGCCAATTAATAATTTTTTTTCTTGGCTAGCTCAGCAGTTTAACTCTCGGGGCGGGTTCTAAGCGTTCCACCATGTAACCTTTTCCTAAATGTAACTACTCTTTCATATATTCTCTTTTAAAGCTACATACTGGGATAGAAAGTGCTAACCCTCTCGAGCTCCCACTCATATTGTTTTGAGGTGAACTTATTTTTCTCAACCTATTCTTCGTTAGCGTAAAACAAATTGTTCTCTTCTTAAGTCACCTCTTTAGTATGGGATTAGCCCTTGTATTAACGGCCTAGTGCCAAGTAGGTCTTAATCAAAGTGTATTAGGAGTGCAAGTTCGCCTCCTCTCAAATTGTTACCTTAGAGGTCATTTAATTAACCTTCTTTTCATTTTATAGACCTCAGTAGATTGGGTATTTTACCCCTGTGTTTATGTCCGTTGAGGACAACTTGAAGGTGGAGTTTGGTGTGGCCTGGGAGAGGCTTAAATTTGAGAGCGAGTGGCTCTTTTGAAAATTGAGTGTTGTACGCCTCGTGGAGGCTTTTCAGTGTAATTTGGAGCAAGGGCTCCTAGGCATGAATGGGGTTTTCTGCCCCTCTGTTGAAACTTGTGTTTGGGGGTAAAACTGAGCTGATTGCCCTAGCATTGTGAAATCAGGGCGCGAAGCCCAAATCCTGTAAATATTGTAACTACCTTTTGGACTTGCTACTTTGTACCTGCCATGCTTGTTATTTCTTTGTTTTGAAAAGAAAATATAACCTTGTTAAATTTTAAATTAACTTTACTTTAGTAGCTTGAGACCCGTTCACCACCCCGCACCTTCTTTCACACATAACTACCACAAAAACTCGGTAACAATAATAATAACAATAATAACAATACCTAGTGACTGGACCACTGCACTGATTCATCCCTTGCACAAGAAAGGAGACTTGACTGACATCAATAATTATCGAGGAATCTCATTGGTACCAGTCACATACAAAATTTTCTCTAAAGCCTTATTAAATAGAGCCGAACCTCAACTAGACCCACAATTAGGAGAGTACCAGGCAGGATTTAGAAAAGGACGCTCTTGTACAGAACAGATACTCAATCTGCAATCAGTATTACATCAAGCAAAAATGGCCGGTAAGAAATACGTTGTCATTTTCGTCGACTTTACAAAGGCGTATGACTCGGTAGACAGACCTACTCTTATGAAGATTTTGCAGGAACTAGGACTTGATGAGAAGACCCATAACCTAATCAAACAGACTTTAAGCAACACCAGGTCACGAGTAAAGTTCAGAGGAGTCATATCAGAAAGTTTTGAAATTAAATCAGGAGTGAGACAGGGAGATGGTCTGTCCCCTCTCCTCTTTAACTGTGCCTTGGAGAAAGTAATAAGAGAGTGGCGAAAGGAGTTAGCTAGAATGGAGATTCCAAGTGGCATTTATTTGGGACATAAGCGCAATGAGCTCAATGTTGACTGTCTGGCGTATGCCGATGATCTGGCCCTGATATCTAATTCAATAGAAACTTCAGTGAAACAACTAAATGTTCTCAGACAACAAGCAGCAAAGGTTGGGCTACATGTGTCTCTCGAAAAAACACAATTCATCACGAACATCGGTGAATCTCCTTGTACGTTGCATCTGGAACAGGGAGAGATCAGGAAAACCAATAGGTTTAAGTACTTGGGAGAATGGTTGGAATCCAATCTCTCTGAAGGAACAGCTTTGTCAACTCGAGTTAACAGGCTTGAAATGGCCTACCAACTGACCAAGAATACGTATAATAAAAAGTGTCTCTCTCGTAATACTAAGATGAAGCACTACCAGACAGTCATCCGCCCTGAAGCCTTATATGCTTCAGAATGTCTAACATTCAACAGGAAGGGACTCATGGAAAAACTTGAAATCCAGGAAAGAAAGATAATGAGGAAGATACTGGGGCCATTCAAGGAAGGGGACAGTTATAAAAGACGGCCTAACCAAGAGCTCTACAAGTACTGTGAAAGAATAACGAATGTAGCAAGGAAGAGACGCCTAGCATTCTATGGGCACGTCTACAGGATGCATCCTACCAGGTTGACCAACCGGATTCTCAGCTACTGGCAAAATAGGAAGACCAAGTCACCATGGTTGATGGAAGTGAATAAAGATCTACAGGAACTGGGAATAACAGAAGGAATCTTAAAGGATCGTACAGCACTCAGGAAGATGCTTAAACATAAGAAGTTCCAGGACAGATTATCAACAAAGAAGACTGGCGCCCTTTGGACAAAGGAGAGGAAGGAGCAACACAGCCTGAGGATGCGCAACTACTGGGCAAACATCAAAGCCCATTCCAAAATGCAATAGTTGAATGTCGTGGTCCTTAGCTGGCCTATACGAAACAAGAAGAAGAAGAATCTATATGTGGGCACCAACCTGTGTTGTAGGCATAGAGGGCCTGCCTCATACCTGGAGGTTGTGGGTTCAATTTCTGGTTCATCGAAGTATTTTAATTCTAGACTGATAGCTCATAAGACAAATTGAAGAGGAGTTCCTTAATACGAGAGGCAGCAGAGTCAGTCAGGAAAGTTAAGCAATACACTGAAGTTCCTGCCATGCTTAAATACTCATCGAATGCCTTTTAGTGCTGGGAGTGTCTGAGGACATGTTTGTCTCACCTGGTGCAGGCCTTTCTATTTGATGCCCATGGGTGACCTGTGCATCTGGATGTGGGATGATGATGATGAGGTAGGAAGAGGGTGAAACCCGGTGTTGGCACATAGCCTACTCCTGTTGAATAACACCAAGAGGTCTGCTCAAAGCTTGACATCCCCATCCGATGGACGAATCACCATGAACTCTCATTCCATATGAACACTGCGGAGAGGTTTGGAATTTAATCGAGGCTTTTGGCATGCAATATAGTGATTAGAAATTGTATACCACTGCCTCTCCTAGCCTGCTGGCCAAAATTCTGATGGTGAAAGTTTTATTGATCAACGGGACTCAAACCGGCTGTGGGTTTCGAACCCACTATCTCCTCAATCCAAGCTCACAGCTGCACGCCCCTAACTGCATGGCCAACTTGCCCAGTAATCTAACTTCTAAATGTGAATTGATAAAAACTGATGGATGCCAATGGTGATAGTAATATACTTTGTAAATAAATACTTTAAATGAATGAATGAATGAATGAATGAATGAATGAATGAATAAACTGTACTTTTACAAATCTTCTTTCAATGCATGATGCAATTCATAGTTCCTCCTTTCAGAAACGCTCCAAACAATGTATCCCGGAAATGATGAAGATTCCGATTTAGAAGATGGTCCTGTGACTTACCCGTGTAACTGCCTTCCAGATTGTGAAAATCTATACTATCCAACAGAAGATTATGAAGGACAGCTTGCATCTATAACCAGCAATAGCCATGCAATGTTTATGTAAGTATAATGTTCCTTCTCTAACTTAATTTCTTCCAATAATAATAATTTATTGTGTCCTTTTGTGAGGGAGTGTGGAAAATCTTTCATAAGATGCTTGTGAGGGTCTGCACTCAACAAGTGTGTGGAGATTCTTACCCACTAAAAACCACACTCCCTTTTCCCACGACGTTTATCTCCACCCCAGAAACCGCTCTTGCATTACTTCAGGACAGATGTCGTGCTTAATGCATCTTGTGCTTCATCTTCCTTCTTCCACTTTACTGTCTGACGTATTCATCCAGGTCCTTCTTCTTCTAACGCAGAATATTTTCTACGTAGACTGCCACCTCGTCCCAAGACTCTTGACTTCGTAGCATTACTGACACAAACCCTTCTGGCATCAATTCTCCCTGCATAACTTCTTAGCATCTTCTTTGTGGCAGCCAATGAACACACACAAAGAAAGTATGTAATACATCATCAATATCACCGCAGTATATGCACACCAGACTAGTTGCTATCCCTAGTCTATGAAGACATTTTCGGAAGTATCCATGACCTGTCAAGAACTGTGTGAGATAGTAGTTCACTTCACCATGATTTCGGCCAACCCATATGCCCAGAGAAGGTATCAGTCTTTTTGTCCATTTCCCTCTAGAATCATCTTCCCATCTTGTTTGCCATCGTTGCATTCTGCGACTAAGAGCCAAAGAATTTGCCCTTTTCCTTCCTAGCTCTTCTTGTGTAAGCCAAATTTCTTGTCAACAAGTCAATAGGAGCTACTGCTGCTACTACTAGAATCGCAGGTTCTGATACTGTACGATACGTGCAAGCAATTCATAAAGCTGCTCTCCGTTGTACAGCCGCAATTCTTGTCCGATATTTCGCAACTTTTAACGATTCAGCCCAAATTTCCGAATTGTATAGAAGTATCGATTTGACAGTCGATATGAGAAGCCGCCTTTTACTAGATTTTGGCCCCTTGATATTTCCCATGAGTCTACTCAGTGCAGTCATGGTTTTCGCTGCCTTATCTGTTACCTGTGGGATGTGGTCCCAATATGTAAGCTTAGTATCAAGCGTTACACCAAGATATTTTGTGCTCCTAGTTGTTTCGATGGCTATCTGCCCAATCTACACCGGTACAACAGTATTAATCCTTTTCCTCATCAAGAGGACAATTTCCATTTTACCGAGCTCGATAGCTGCAGTCGCTTAAGTGCGGCCAGTATCCAGTATTCGGGAGATAGTGGGTTCGAGCCCCACTGTCGGCAGCCCTGAAAATGGTTTTCCGTGGTTTCCCATTTTCACACCAGGCAAATGCTGGGGCTGTACCTTAAATAAGGCCATGGCCGCTTCCTTCCCACTCCTAGCCCTTTCCTGTCCCATCGTCGCCATAAGACCTATCTGTGTCGGTGCGACATAAAACAAATAGTAAAAAAAAAAAAATTTCCATTTTATGATCTGTGAGTTCTAACCTGTGATTTATCATCCATTCTTTAACATGTCGCATCACCTGATTCAGTTTAAATTGAGCCAGCTCTAGGTTATGGGTTACTATCAGAGCTGCCACATCATCAGCATAACCCTCTCCGCTGTTTGATTCTGGTCATTGATGCACCACATGCTTGCTGAAGGGGTCTCATGGTGTGTTCCATGCATTTATTAGCAATTATGCTTCTTTTGCCTCTGTGACATGTATCCGTCATACAGTCCATTCCATTCTGTATTACTTCATGAAATTTTTCTCTATCCATAGTGGCTATGTTCCATCTTTCTGGCTTGCGCGTGGTAATCCTTAGATGCGGAGTCTCTTGAAGTACATGAAAAGTTATATACTGATGATCGCTTCCAGTATATTCTTCAATCACTCGCCATTCAGTTATCCTAGATGCAATGTCTTCAGAAGCAAAGGTTACATCTGGTATAGTTCCTTGACATCCTGGTCGCCAAAAGGTTGTCACATTACCAACGTTGATAACCATTAATCCCAATCTGGCGGCTATCTCCATTGTACGCCGCCCTCTAGAATCTGTTTGAGGCATGTTCCACTCAATTGCTTGAGCATTAAAATCACCAGCAACAACTAGGTTAGTGTTCATCCCTTGCAGAGTATTTTCAAGCCCATCTAGTTTCATCTGGAAGTCAGAAATAGCCTAATTCAGGGTAAAATAACAGCTGACAAAAATTACCTTCTCAATTTTGACCCAGACAAACCCATCCCCGCATCCTTGATTTATAACTGAATATTTTCCAAGGTCTGTACCCATATCGCAGCTGTCCCTAGATTGTCTGAAAACCAACCTGGTTGATCTCTGTCTTGATATTGTTCACTAAGAATCAAGGTGTCTGCTCCTATCTCACAGGTCATCTGCATCAAAAGATCATTGGCAGTTAGACTTCTGTGTATATTGGCTTGAAGGATCTGTACCATTCACCACTGCTTTTTGGCCTTTTCTAGTGCTTCACGAAACACAATATACTTGCCTCAGTTAAGAGCATGACATCTTTTTGATTCTTCAACGCCCATATCTGTGCAAATTATGAATCGTGGATTTGTTTTGCACCCTACTACCTTGTGACCAGCTTCCCTGCACTTAAAGCAGAGTTTACTTCTGTCCAATCCTTTACAGTTTCGCGCTTGATGCCCATATGACAGACATCTAAAGCGTCGAGGAACTACGGCCCACCTTCTTACTCTGCAGTATAGCCACCCTACTTTAATTTTGCCTATGTCTAACAGCTTTCATGCCTCGCTATCTTCTATCTCCGCAATGGTGAGTTTTTGTCCCCTGCTGTTCGGATTTGTGATTGAGACCTTCAATTCTTCATGATGATCGATGATGATGATGATGATGATATAATAATAATAATAATAATAATAATAATAATAATAATAATAATAATAATAATAATAATAATAATAATAATAATAATAATAACAACAACAATAATGTGTCGGTGCGATGTAAAGCAAACTGTGAAAATAAAGAACCTACAGTACCAATATAAACAAAAGTTGTAAGCATGATAGTTTGATACTAATAGAAGCTGAAACCTTATTGAAATTGGATTTGCTGCTATGAGTTATTTGAGGATGGGTAGAATAATGAACTTCCTATTTCTAAATGCTGGCAGCAATGACATAATAATAAATATCCAAACTTAGAATTTCTCTGGAAGTAAAACAACCTTTGAAGATTTAACCCCGCCCCATTGCGCAACAGCCCCGAAGGACCATGGCCTGCCAAGCGACTGCTGCTCGGCTCGAAGGGCTACAAATTACGAGGTGTCGTGTGGTCAGCAGATGGATCCTCTCGGTCGTTATTCTTGGCTTTCTAGACCCGGGCCGCTATCTCACCGGCAGATAGCTCCTCAATTTTAACCACATAGGCTGAGTGGACCTTGAACCAGTCTCCTCAGATGCAGGTAAAAATCCCTGACCTGGCAGGGAATCGAACCCGGGGCCTCCAGGTAAGAGGCAGGCATGCTACCCCTACATCGCGGGGCCGGATTTTGACGATTACAGTACCTGGAATATGAAATATGAACACACTACCTTTTACAATGCAACCCTCTTTATTTTTTTTTGCTAGTGGCTTTACATCGTACTGATAAAGATAGGTCTTACGGCGACGATACTATGCAATCCTATAGAAATACGCTTTCTATTGAAAATTGACTGATATTCAAATATTTTAACTGCCATATTGTTAACATTTAGTCGCACTGTCAAAATGGACGATAATTTATTTATTAGCAACTAGAAAAAACAAAACATGAACAAAACTTAGATAATGAAAATTATACACCAAGAAATAAATTAGCCATTCTGTTGGAAGAGAAGGGCCTGACTCCTTAGCTGAATGGTCAGCGTTAAGGTCTTTGGTTCAGATGTTATACATAATCCATTACGTATATTGAAAAGTCTGGAAAAAGTCATTCCTCAATCTATTGTCTGAATTTTTCACTGCCATGCACCTAAATTCACCAAAGCTTTTTGCACATTTCAGGAATTTTGTATAATTATGTCATACATGAGGAATTCCGTCAGTGAACGGGCAATGGTTCATACAGCAACATGAAGAGGCTAGCAGAAGATCATCAGATGTGGCTACAGCCTTTAGTAGAGGATGAGGATTTCTGAACAAGTTTTATGCACAAATCTTTAACAGTTCCATGCAATAGAATACTTAAAATATTACATGACCTATCAAATAGAACCACGTTTTTACATCCCATCAAGTTCCTCGAAGTACAGTATGTCTTCCTTAGTCTTCCTCTTCCTTTCTTTCCAAGTATTTTTCCTTTCAAGACATTTCCTAGGAAGTCACTATGTCTCAGGATATGATCCACAAGTTTTATTTTCCTTCTTTCCATATCCTTTATCAAGTTTCAGCCTTCATTGATTTTCTTTATCTCAATTTGTCTTTTCTTCAGTCCAGCATGTCCTCATCATTCAACTCCAAATCCACATTTCAGTTACTTCCAGTGAATCTCTTTCCTTTTTTTAATAGTCCAGCTCTCACAACCATAAAGTAGTACACTCCAGACAAAGGATTTTCCAAAAGCCTTTCTTGTTTCTAAACTTATTTTGAAAGGCCTGTTTAGCAAGTACTATTCTTCTTTTGATTTCCTTGGTGCATCTATTGTCTTCAGTTATAATGTTTCTTAAGTAACACAAATGTTGCACTTGTTCTATTCTGGAATTTCCTGTTACACTATGCGATCAAAAGTATCCGGACACCCCCCAAAACATACGTTTTTCATCTTAGGTGCATTGTGCTGCCACCTACTGCCAGGTACTCCATAGCAGCGACCTCAGTAGTCATTAGACATCGTGAGAGAGCAGAATGGGGCGCTCTGCAGAACTCATGGACTTCGAACGTGGTCAGGTGATTGGGTGTCACTCGTGTCAGAAGTCTGTACACGAGATTTTCACACTCCTAAACATCCCTAGGTCCACTGTTTCTGATGTGATAGTGAAGTGGAAACGTGAAGGGACACGTAGAGCACGAAAGCGTACAGGCTGACCTCGTCTGTTCACTGACAGAGACCACCGAAAATTGAAGAGGGTCGTCAAGTGTAATAGGCAGACATCTATCCAGACCATCACACAGGAATTCCAAACTGCATCAGGATCCACTCCAAGTACTATGACAGTTCGGCGGGAGGTGAGAAAACTTGGATTTCATAGTCGAGCGGCTGCCCATAAGCCACACATCAAGCAGGTCAATGCCAAACGACGCCTCGCTTGGTGTAAGGAGCGTAAACATTGGACGATTTAACAGTGGAAAAACGTTGTATGGAGTAACGAATCATGGTACACAATGTGGCGATCCAATAGCAGGGTATGGGTATGGCAAATGCCTGGTGAATGTCATCTGCCAGTGTGTGTAGTGCCAACAGTAAAATTTGGAGGTAGTGGTGTTATGGCGTGGTCGTGCTTTTCATGGAGGGGGCTTGCACCCCTTGTTATTTTGCATGGCACTATCACGGCACAGGCCTACATTGATGTTTTAAGCACCTTCTTGCCTGTGGTGGAGTGGTTACACGACAATTACATCCCTGTCATGGACTGGCCTGCACAGAGTCCTGACCTGAATCCTATAGAACACCTTTGGGATGTTTTGGAACGTCGACTTCGTGCTAGGCCTCACCGACCGACATTACTACCTCTCCTCAGTACAGCGCTCCGTGAAGAATGGGCTGGCATTCCCCAAGCAACCTTCCAGCACCTGATTGAACGTATGCCTGTGAGAAGAGAAGCTGTCATCAAGGCTAAGGGTGGGCCACATCTGCACACACAAGTCACCTAATTCCCGTGAATTTCGGGGAGGGGGGCCATTGAGCTCTGATGTCACGTTCAATAACATCCCAGATGTGTTCAATCGCGTTAAGATCTGGTGAGTTGGGGGGGTCAGCACTTCAATTGCAACTCGCCACTGTGTTCCTCAAACCACTCCATCACACTTCTGGCCTTGTGAAATGGCGCATTATCTTGTTGAAAAATGCCACTGCCATTGGGAAACATGATCGTCATGAAGGGGTGTATGTGGTCTGCAACCAGTGTACGATACTTCTCGGCAATCATGGTGCCTTGCACAAGCTCCACTAGATCCATGGATGCCCAAATGAATATATTCCCCAGAGCATAATTGAGCTGCCACCAGCTTATCTCCATCCCGCAGTACAGGTGTCAAGGAGCTGTTCCCTTCGAAGACGGATTTGCACCTTCCCATTGGCATGATGAAGAAGGTATCGGGATTCATCAGACCATCCAATGCTCTGTCACTGCGCCAATGTCCAGTGATGATGGTCACATGCCCATTTCAGTCATAGTTGCCGATTTCATGGTGTTAACATTGGCACATGCAGGGGTCGTCGGCTGCGGAGGTTCATCCTTAGAAGCGTTTGGTGCACTGTGTGTTCAGACACACTTGTACTCTGCCCAGCATTAAAGTCGGATGTTAGTCGTTTCACAGTTTGCCGCCTGTCCTGTTTTACCAATCTGCCCAGCCTATGACGTCCAGCATCTGTAATGAGGGGTGGCCGCCCAAGTCCTTGACGTTTGGACGTGGTTTCACCTTGATTTCACCGCTTGTTGAAGACACTCACCACAGCACTCCTCGAACACTCAACAAGTCGCACAGTTTCCAAAATGCTCGTGTTGAGCCTCCGGGTCATCACAATCTGCCCTCAGTCAAACTCAGATGGATTGCATGCCTTCCCCATTCTACACACAGTCAGAACGCTCACCACATGCACCATGCATGTGTCTGACTAGCAGTCATTCCTCATCAGCTGATGCTGCTATCGCCTGGACGGGATTATATCGATAGTAGGTGGTTATAATGTTCTGGCTGATCAGTGTAATTTAATAACCAAACCTCTGTAAAGTAAAGTAAAGAATTAAAACGTAGACCTATTTAATTTTTTTGTTACTTGGCCTGTTTCTGTCTTTGAAAGTAAGAATCAAGCAAACATGAACCAAAAAAACAAAACTTTTCTTTATTTTATATAATCTGATCACATCATATTTTTATACAAAATTAAGTCTTATTTTGTGATTTGTATTAAAGTCATTAATTACCTTTGAAAGGGCAACATCAGTACTTCTTTTGATAGCCAAAAACCAAACAGGATAACCTCTCGTCAGTGATCATGCTCCTGCAGTGCTTTAAATGTGGCAAACATGAAAAATATTTCTGACAGGTTGCTGAATTCATTGTAACTGTAAAAACCAAATGGGAAAGTTAAAAAATAAGACTGAACACACTTTTTAAATACTTCTCTACAAAAACAGCATCCCTTTCTTAGACATACTGTATGTGTTTTTAGATTCTTCCATTTTGTAAAATAAAATACTGCATCTCAGACAGAAGGAGTTTCTTGTTCAAAGTGTAAAATTTACAAACTTTTTTTTACCCTGGCAACGTCTACTTCCCTTCCCTTTAGAACTTGACAAAAATGGTTGAGAAAATTCAAGTTATTTTCTTGAAGAATGGTCTCTATCCCTTGCTTAAGTAAGTCAATAATAAGAAACAGCATTGTAGCTTTGTAGTACTGTTGCACTGACTCAAATAGAGCTTTATTCCCACCACCAGTTTTCACCGGATTGTTACTTTTTCTTTGTGTAGAGGGCAAGTAAGTGAGACTCCTACAGCAAAAACTATGCCCTTTTACTCATCTGTTTCCGCGAATACCCGATGAGTTGGAAAAATCTCTGTTTACTGCACTGGGGGACGGGGTAAGGGGGGTAATCCATCTGGCTGAGAGGCGGTATTTTGCCTCCCATCAGAGAAGAAACCCCCTCATCGCTTAATTTTGTTATTAAATTTTGAGGTCGTATGTTTGAGGGAGGGAGGTGACCGTGGGAAAACCTTCTTTCTTAACAATGTGCCCCTTCCACGGGTTTAATTTTGATGTTCGTTAGTGAGAGAATGGTTTCGAGTTTGGAAAAGGCCTTTTGTTGGCAACTCTACTGCGCTAAATCCACATTTCTGTGCTATCTCCGTGCATTGATTGAACAATATTTAGTAAAAATTCTTCAGTTCAAGAAGATCATAAAACTTCAAGTATCCTGTTGTTCACCGATTTTACTACTTTGTAGGTCACACTGCTTGACTGTTGGGTCTTTGATAATGAGTCACATTGCATTAGAACTCTTCTGAGTAAAAACAAATAAAATAAAAATTTTAAATCCTCCATGGTTTTTAACAGAGCATTGGCTTGTCTACCGTTGGCAGTCAGTCTGTGAAATTTCTTGTAGAGCCAGTAGAGTGACTTCAAAGTTATCTATTACAAATAAAATTATTAGTGTTAGTTAAATATGAAAATGTTTCTACATAATGATAACATTTTTATTTGAAATATTGTAATAAACATTAAGTAAATTGGCACAAATTAAAACACTTAACTAGTCAAAATATTGAAGAATACAGCAAATCAGAACAGTCATTAAATATTATAGGGGACAGACAAAACACTATACTAAAACATAACCAAATAATGTCTTCGCCAGATTCACAATTAAGTATTTATTTATTTTCCACCTAGTCGATACAATGATTGCTTAAGGCAATTTTTAATGGTTAAAAGTGGTACATGTTTTGTATATTATCAACATCTTCAGCCACATAACACTGTTTAGATGAAAAATATATAAATTGACAAAGTAATGCTTTAGAGGAAGTGTCCTTAAAATTAACATAAGTTTGAGAACATTAAAACAAACAAATAACTCAAGAGAAAATATATAAATTATTTCTTCACCACTCGAAAAATATGCATATGGTAAGTAATCTGAACATTTGATCATTTGGACAGTCGTGTAGAGCCACAGCCCATAGTCTGTCGCATTCAGTGCTTACCTGCAGCATTTCTTTTTTTTTGGAACTGATTAGTGACATTTTAAATAGAATTGATGGGGGAAGGTAAAATAGAAAAATTATTTCTATGAACATTACATAGGTAACATATACAATTTTATAAAGATAATTTTGTTTCATTGAGCTAAATTAAACTGAGTAATGAAAAACGTAGGGTCGACTTGTAAATGATGTATATCTGCGATGATATGAAAACTTAATTTCCTTAAAAATAATGGGTGGTGGGGGCAACTGCCACCCCTTGCCACCGCAGAATTATGCCTATGGGAGTAACAGAATGTAATGATAATCATTGATCTTTCATTCATACGTTCCTTAGGATATACCAACCATTTCTTCTGTAGGCTGAGTGAACAATCCATGTAATGTGCCCCTTCTGAAGTGATATTGTAATTTAACATTTTTCATCCTCCTGGTGAGGAGTTGGACCCACATACTTCTGGATGAATTAAGCATGCCTTTGCTGTTTGGATTGACAGCTTTCTTAGTTAAGAGACAAATAACAGTATATATCAAATATATTATACAGAGTAATCCTGGATACATATTGTAATGGTTATGGCGTCCGCCATGCCAATTCGCTACGCGCCGGGAGCGTCATCGTATCAGCCCCACCCCACTTACGCTCGAGCGCACCAATCACGAGCAACACTTGGTGCTAGGCTGGCCCTCTCGCCTCCGTCTGAGGTCCCACAGCAGAGGACGACGGAAATTACTCGACTATTAATCTGGAGTCTTCTATCTCGCGAGGTTCCTGGATACATCTAGCATCCGGACTATTCTGGAAGGCCCAGAGCAGGTATATAAGGAGAGGAGTAACTTGGAGTGATGGTCAGTGAGCATTAGTTAGTGAGTGAGTTCGGTGGAGCGCAGTCAGTGATAGCCTGGGCTGAGGTGTCAGCCTGATGGAGTATCTGCCTGTTGGAGCCGAGGACTCGTTCCTGTTTTCTTGACGTCGTGCATGTGAATCTCTTGGGACTGGCTGCTAGAGAAGAACCTTGGGTGTTCTGGAGCAGAGCGAAGGGAACACTGGTTGCCGACGTGTGCCGATTGCGAACGGGGTTCGACGGATTGAGTGAAAGGCGGATACTATCCCGACCTGCGAGACTGACGTGTAGGCTGTGGACCGTGACAGCGCTAACGAGTAGACTGCGTGACTGAGAGAGTGTACTGTAAATAATCTATGACTCTGTGTGTGTGTGTGTGTGTGTGTGTGTGTGTGTGTGTGTGTGTGTGTGTGTGTGTGTGTGTGTGTGTCATTGTAGATAGGACATGAGAAACTAAGAAAGAGAGCGCGAACTGTGTAAGTGTGTAACCCTGTGTTTGTGTAAGTTGTGGCTCGGCTATCGTCTGTGTGTGTGTAAATCTGTAATTGTAGTGCTTAGTTAATAAATCTTAGAATAGGATGCTACCAGGTTCTGTACTCATTTATTTGTTTATCTACCCCGCCAACACGTTACAATAGTTTTTAAATGTCTCCTTATAATTTTCAATTCAATTTTTTTTTCCTTTTCAGGGAAGCAATGGATACCAGGAATCACAGTGTTTTTCATGTCTTCTTTGGCAATTTCATGGCTACTAGGTACAGGAGAACCATATTATATAGCTGGCAGTCACTGCTAGGTAGGTCTAGTTTATGTGGAAAGTTTTAAAATTAAAAAGTAGCAGAAAATTAAGCTTGAGAAATGAAGGGTGTAATTAGTACAGTGGCTTAGCTGCTGGATTTCTGCCTGAATGGCTAAGGTTTGAATCAAAGTCAATCCAGGTTTGGAATATTCACCTGAAAAATCACGTGGCATCCGGAAGGCCTTAACTGCAGATCAAAACTAAAATGAGCCAGGGCTCCAATAACCCTAGAAATATGTAAGATAAGCTGAAGAAGGTTTTAAAATGAAATAAAGAAGCTGCTGAATCTTTAACAAGAAGTCCATGGCTAACTGGCACTCTTATTCAACACCTCAAGACTTGAGCACTGCCACTGGACATCAGGTAAAGACAAACAAAATGAAGCCAAACCCAGCTATTCAAACTCCACAATATAACCAGATCATTCAAAACTGACCTTCTGCCTGCAGTTTTGGCAAACAGACACCAAAGACTAATTGTTCCTGTTCCAGGAGTCAATTGCTGATAAGAGCCATGCAGCAAACAGTTGAAAGCTCTTGAATGCAGTAACTTAATTATCATAAAAGCAGTTAAGGTCAGTCTAATCCTGGAATTATAAAACTATACCTAATATCCAATTTATGTCCTATCTATAAGACTTTGATTGAACTGCCTTGGCAACTGATGTTGGTTGTTCTCTAAGTTTATTCTAATATATTTCTTATTGTCCAATTCCATGGCTAAATGGTTAGCTGGCCTTTGGTTAAGGGGACCCAGGTTCAATTCCTCACCAGATCGGGGATTTTAACCTCCATTGATTAATTCCAATGGCTTGGAGGCTGGGTGTTTGCCGTTTCCTGCATTAGAATTCTCACAGATGCACAGGTTGCCTATACGGCGTCTACTCAAAAGACTTGCACAAAGCCCCTTTGGAGGCCACAGGCCATTATTATTTCTTAGTTTTATATTTCTGTTCAGTCTAGGTATTTAGAATTTTAAATCCTAGTTTTCTATCTGTGTCGAATAATGCTGCAACTGTAATGTGATTTACTGTTCTTGAGTAGATAATAGTAATTAAGAAGTCATACCTCTCTTTCAGGATCTTTTGGTGGCCTTTTAAGCCTGTTTATTGGATTCAGTCTAATAAGTGGTTTTGAACTTTTCTACTTCTTCACTATACGTCTCTTCTACATCGTTCGATCTAAGAGGTGGTTTGAAGCACAGACAGGAGAAATTATGGGTATCCAGAATGCTTTACATACATGTGATCCAACAGGACGAAAAGGGCAAGAATCAATAATTCTACTTCCTACACATCAAATTCAACTTGTAAGGCCATACATTAGAGATGCCCATGGTGGTGCATTTGGTTGGCATAATGAATAAAGAACTGCAATGCAAATTTGCTAGTTAAGAAAACCATACTATTTAAGTGGCAGTCTGAAGAAGTATTCTTTAAATTTCTCTAAATACAGTGGAGTCCCGTTAATCTGAACTAATTGGGACTAGAGTCTGTTGGGATTACAAAATTTTTGGATTAACCAGAGAATAGTTTCTACAATACAGCACAGTACATAATTTGAAATGTCCATTCTTTAGCGGTTGCATTAATAAAATAAAAATGAAAACCTACAACCTGTTTTCCAGTCAATGACCGGGTCAGGGATGGAATGATTGAAGCCCCCATCTTACGGCGAGGATAGGAATTGTGCAGGCTGCCTAAGCCTGTCGCACTCCTCTGGGGCAATGATTAGTGACTGAAAGATGAAATGAAATGATAGTGGAGAGTGTTGCTGGAATGAAAGATAACAGGGAAAACCAGAGAAAAACCTGTCCCGCCTCCACTTTGTCCAACACAATGGAGTAACCGGGATTTGAACCACGGAACCCAGCGGTGAGAGGCCAACATGCTGCCGTCTGAGCCACGGAGTGCATTAATAAATTACTGTATAAAATCACAATAGTTAAGAGGATAAAATCTCTAAAACTAGGTTAAAACTTGTCTCTTAAAACTTCTAAAGTATGGTAATGGTTTACACTTTTGTTCTGCTGCTCTCTTAGTAGTAGTGCTGCAGAACGTGAACATGTGACTCTCACCTCAGCACGCCACATTTGTGAAGGTCTTTGGGCGATTCTTCCCTCCTCAGTTAGCTGCCGGTTTTGTCTCAACTTACTAGGAGCGCTGTACTGTGACAAATTCGACTAAGTTAAGGCTTGAAATTGGCAAACAAACTAAAGCACAGGTCTTGTACTCTTCAAGAAAATCTTAAAATGCTGAAACGATTGGATACGGGTGACAGTGCAACAAGATTATCCGTCGAGTTTGGTGTTGGGAAAGCTCTGATTTCTGACTGGAAGAAAAAATAGAACAGTTTTGTACAGCATCATCAGCAGACAACCTAAAAACATGCCAAACATCAAAGGTGCCCAAATTCGATAAACTTGATGAAGTGCTTTATTTATGGTTTTCACAAGAGAGAAAAGAAGGTATTCCAATAAGTGGACCTCTTGTTCAAGAAAATGCGCTTCAATTAAGTAAATAATTGAATGGAGATGTTTCATTCACTGCCAGCACTGAATGGTTCGATCGATGGAAGAAAAGGCATGGAATGCATCAGTTAGCAATAACGGGAGAACAGTTATCAGGTGATCATGCTGCTGCGGAAGATTACATCATTGAATTTAATGACTTGGTAGCATCAGGAAATTATTCACCATACAAGAAGTGTATAATGCCGACAAAATGGGTTTAAATTTCAAGGTCCTTCCCAATAAAAGCCTTGCACTTGTGGAGGAATCTCGTGTACCTGGGTTTAAGATCAGTAAGGAACGTGTTGCTGTATTAGAGTGTAGTAATGCTACAGGAACAAATAAATTGGTTCTAATGGTTATCGGCAAACCAGCAAAACCAAGGGCATTGAAAAACTGCAACATGAACACTCTTCCAGTATACTACAGGAATCAAAGAAAGGCATGGATGGATGCACAACATTTCTAGGAATGTTTTGAAGAACAGTTTTTTCCTTCAGTAACAAGTTTTAGTGCAAAATGTGGTTTGCCTTCTCAGGCATCGCTCTTAATTGACAATGCTCCATCGCAACCAGCAATGAGTGAATTAACTTGCGGTGAAATATGTGGAATTTTTTTGCCTCCTAATGTTACGTCGATATTGCAGCCAATGGACCAGGGCATCTGTAAAATGTAAAACTTGTGCATAAACAGAAACTTCTCATGTACATGATTGAGAATGACAGTTCACTTACTATTCTTCAAAAACTGAAGAACATGGATATTAATCCTTAGAGCTCACATGGTGGGCCATGCCCGACAACAAAATTATCCTGCACAGATCATGAATCACAGATACAGTAAACTACTGCCATCTGCTGACTATAATTTGAAGTCCTGTATTACTATAATCTCTTTGAATTCAGGTTTTGTGAAAGATTCTTTGACGACCATGCATGTTTGTTAACAGACGTTGCTTAGCAACATGGCATTGTTCCAGGAACGTGAGAAGTAATTAGTGAGACTTTTAGATGAAAGTGATGGTGATCTGAGCGACAGTGCAAGCAATCTTTAATTAAGTGGTAATGAAGTTATTGTGCGAATAGACTGTGTTAGTGAATTCAGGGATGAAAACCCAGATAACGAGAAATTTATACAAAATGACAGCACTGGTACTTCCATTAAGGCTGGAAGTATTACCGTGACTCCGACTTCAAATTCAAACAAATCCCATTCACAGATATGTCTAGTTATAAACCACACCACGGGACTAAACCTAAGAGTGAATTTGATTCTTTTCAGTTATTCATGACTAACGGGTTATTGATGGAAATTGTGCATGAATCTAATCAGTATACCAATGTAAACATTCAGAAGTTTACACCTCTAAATGGTTTAAAGGGTCGTTCACACTTCATTCATTATTATCCACAGAGGAGAAGTAAAGAGTGAAGTTTCCATTGACCAAAAAGTGAAGGGACGACGACATTAGACTGTGTTTTTCTTTAATACATTCACAAGAAAGCCTGTATTAATTCCTGGCGAGTGATTTGAGAAGTTCCACTCAAAGCACAATTACCAATGAAAATATGACTGACTGAGATCATTTCAGGGTTAAACATTCCATCTGAGTATTGTATTATATTACTTTTTCTGTATTTGCTTTATTTGATTTGTATAAATATATTGCCCATATATTTGTGCAGTCACTTATCCTCCTGTAAGCAGATTTTTAAATGGAGTTGGAGAGACAGGCGTGTTCAGAAATAAATAGAGGGCTAAGGGTTAAGGGCGTAGTTTACTGGGAAGCAGAGGCATAGAAGGGTGTCAGTGAGCAGTTCATGAGAAAAATATGGAAGAAATTGTGGCTGAGTTTCGCATTCATCAAGAGTCCAACGGAAGTGTCTACATCTGTCAATATCTTTGAACTCGTTCAAGGAATCCAATGAAAGTGATGTTAGCGAGTGGATGGAAGCTGACTGTCATCAGTTCCAACAGACCAAGAAATTGAAGCTGTGTGTAGAAAGAATCTGGAGTTGATGACCGAATGACGACGAAGAAGACAACAATGAACAACTAGTATGATAAATGTAGGATATTTATTTCTCTTCCACCTATTCAATATAACTCAATATGTTAAAGTTAAAGCTAAATCCTCATTAAAATAAGAAGTGGTACATGTTTCGTCCTTTTCTATGGGGCATCATCAGCCGTATCATTACCTCAAACCATATCAGGTACCTGGTTAAAATTGATCTAAAATCTACTAAAAAATTGAATACATTAAAAAACTTCCAAACCATATCAGGTACCTGGTTAAAATTGATCTAAAATCTACTACAAAATTGAACACATTAAAAAACTTCACTTAAAAAAGCCGTCATTGTATAACTTGGTTTAGGTACAAGTGAAAATCTAACAATATTGATGGCCTTGAGCCATTGTCAATGTTGAATATGACTGAAAGTTTTAAAATATTGTTACAAAATGATGAAAATGAGTACAGAACAGTACAAATGATTATATACAAACTAATAAGGAAATGCATTCCAACACTAGTTCTATTTGAGCACCTATGTTGAACAATTTATTAGAGAACAACTTAAGAGGCTGTTGAAATGTCATTAGACCATTTTCTTTCGTACAAATGGTTATATAAAAATGAATAAGGAAATGCATTCCAACACTGTGACATTTTTTGTAATATTGGAGCTTGGCATGCGTATTTGATATAGTCTTAATGAAAACGTAGCGAATGTTTTAATTTAGTTTGTAACTAGCCCAGAAAGACATTATATTTATGTCGTAGGTCTCCTTGAGCACCTATGTTGAAAAACTTATTAGAAAACAACTTAATGAGGCGTTGAAATGTCATTAGCCCATCTTCTTCCGTTGCACAATATTCTGTGTTGATAGTGTGCCTAGCACAGAAAGACGTTGCTTTTTTGTCGTAATTCTACTCGAGAAACTATGTTGAACAGTTAATTAACAACTTAATGAGGACTACTGAAGTGTCATTGATTATCTTCTTCTGTTGAACAATATTCTGTGTTGATGGTGTGCTTCTGTTGTTAGAGTGTTGAAAGGAGCTATCAAACTGTGGTATAAGTTACTAATGTTAAGCTGTCCAATGTATACAAGCTCTGGAAGGAAGGAGAAATCTATAATTAATTAGGTTGAAACAATTAAAGAAAAAGAAAGGAGGATTTACGCGTAAACTTTGAGTCTGTGGTGTTAACGCTTACCTTTAATATTGTTGGACTGTTGTCTTGTTGTGTGAGAGGTTTTTAAAATACTGGCAGTCACTGACGTTCTGCTCCTCGTATTGTAAGTGTGTTGTCTTGGTGGAGGGGAGTGGACCTGAGAAGGTGGGGCTATGGGCTTGCGGTTGGTGCATGCGGAGGAGTTGTGTGCATTCGGAGAGGAGGAGGGACGTGATATGTTTATCGGTTTAGTGGGAGTGCTTATTGATATTGTCTTAAAAACTTCGACAAATTTTTTGTCTTGAAGATTTAACTTATTAAACAAAATTATTATTTGATCATATAGAGAGCTTTTATTGTCTATTGGATCATTTAGGTTTTTATTTATGTTGTATTTCTGGTCCAAGAAAATGTACAAATTCTCAAACTCGGTCATGAGTCTGCCTTTTTCAATTCTTTTTAAAATTTGGAGACCTTGTTCGATTGTGGTGAAACTATGTCCTGTATCCTTCATATGATTACTCATTGCTGAGTGTTTATTATGTATATGGGCATTGAAATGTTCAGCATATCTGGTTGTAAAACTTCTTCCAGTTTGACCAATATAAGAACAATTGCACTCGGCACATTTAAATCTATAAATGCCGGAACCTGAATATTTGTTGTCAGAATTTATCATGTTGTGATTGAAAAACAAGTTTTGATTTGAGTTTTGAGTCTTAAAGGCTATTTTAATTTCATGATTTTTTAGAGGGTTGACAATTTAATGTATGACCAGATTGCTTGTTTCTATTGGGGAGAGGTTTGTGGCTAGTTTTAATTTCACTTTACTGATTATTTTATTTATGATTGAGGGATTGTATCAATTGAAGCTGGCTATTTCTTTTAAGATATTTATTTCCTTCTTTAGGTTAGCGGTCGAAAGCGCTTTGTACACTAAACTGTAAAATGAAGCTTGTTTATGTGACTGTGGGTGTTGAGAATTTTGTTTTATGGTTGTGGGAGTAAAAGAAGATTTTCTATAGATTTGAAAGTCGAATTTATCTGAAGTTCTTGTGATTGTAATATCGAGAAAATTAATTCGTCCTCTTTAGTGAACTTGATACAGTTGTGTAGGCTGTTTAAGTAGGTTAGTATGTTTTCACTATTCTTACATCTTTTATCAATTATTGCCAATGTATCATCGACATAGCGCAGCCAAAAACACAATCCATTAATGTTTTCTATTATTTTACTATTCTCAAGGTTATCTATGTAAATTTCGGCAAGTATTCCCGAGATAGGGTCTCCCATAGCTAGACCTTCATGTTTGTATATCTTGTTATTGAAGGTAAAATAGTTATTATGCAGAACAAAATTTCAATTCGGATTTGCAATGATTTTCATTACTTGTAATGAACAACTAGTGTCACATTCAGATGCTGCGGCCACTTTAGAACTTGCTGTACGCTATGTCGAGTAACACTCTGCTGCTATGCCCACTGATGTGATGTTTATGAGACACTGGTTTAACACTGCTTCTTCAAGTAGGTTCCAATCACTGTGGCCAAAGAAACGAACAGAGTTTGTAAAGGTAAATGACCAGTGATTGATGGTTTATGATTTATAATTATGTTTACATTAAGTTATTCTAGTAAAGTATGAGTAATAAAATGCAAGTAAATCTTCATTCTATAATATGTTCTTTCATTTCAATAAGGAGAAAATTTTGAAAAAATGGAGTATTTCACTTCAGATTAACCAGATTTTCGGATTACCAGGGTTCGGTTTAACGGGACTCCACTGTAAATTCTTCCCAATATTTATGTTCCCTGAATACTGGTAACTTGTTTTATAATATCCATATTAAAAGGAAAGGGATATTTCACTGCAAATGAAAAATTTATATAATTACATTATGTACTTTTGAAACTAATTAATGAAAGTAAAATGTGAATTCCGTGTGTTTACAAAGACATTAAGATTCAATGTTTAAATGGAATTAATTATGGTTAAATACACTTCTATAATAAAATAGATATTATTAGATGTTTTGTACATCTAATCAATCAGAATATAAATATGGTGTCCTCAATTTCCTTTGTACTTATTATACATACTGCTTTAGACCAGTGATTTGTAAATTGTGTTCCTTGAAACCCCACACTTCCGTACTGCTGTTTTCAGCTTCTGTGAAGTATTGTCTGTAATGGAAGACAACTTGGCATGCCTGTATGTAAGAGAGGAAATGTACATGGTGTGCATACAATTATTCCTCTTAGCAATCATGAAACAAGTATTAAAATTTATTACAGCTCCTTTCAGTATTTATTGTCAAAATTGTACTATACTTAATTCCTCTTATACCAAAAACTACAACGAACTTACACATGCTACCAAGATAATGCTCCAAATAGCTGAACCATAAACAGTCTCTCCAAGCACTTTCAATAGATTCCAAAACCACCAGAATGAAAACAGTGAAAGCATTTAAGGAAAAATTGTTCTTTGGTATGAATATTAAAATCCATCTGTTTTATAATAATCAAGAAGACATTGAATCTTCAGAAAAAGTTCATATAATTTCAATACAGGTTACGGTACCATCATTATGAGCAAGTAATCCATTTTTAAAAACTGGGGCATTTTTATGTCCTGAGAAGGGTTTTTGAGACACTGGGATATAGCATCCTAAACCGGGACTGCTCTGGTAAAAACAGGACATCTTGTAACCTTGCTCATAAGCAGTGTAAAATTATGATTAAGTATTTCATCAAATACAGCATGAAGCTGCTCGTATAACAAACATACGCATTCTACCAAAATAATTCACCAAATGCCTGAACCATGAACAGTCTCTCCAGGCACTTTCATTGGATTCCAGAACCACCAGAACAAAAACAGTGAAAGCATTTAAGGAAAAATTGTTCTTAGGTATGAATATTAAAATCCATCTGCATCTTTTGTTGGTGCTCAGACCTGTACAACAGTTGTCTTGAGGTGAGCAGGTGGAAGTATGCAATGACAACTTGTTTATGTTTAAAAAAAAAATCATTTAAAATGTCGTGATGGATAAGTTGATTTTCTCCATCATTCATCTCTTGCATCCATTCTATGTAGTGTCCTATGAGAGCTTTGGCCATAGCTTAGTATGAGTCCGACACCATAATTATCGTAGTGACTGTACCTTGAGAAGATGATCATTTTGCTCTCACTTGTTATTTTGTTGTTTCCTGTCCAGCAAACTTTACAACTGCCCGTAAGTCCATTCTGTACAAATCAAATTTATGGAGCAGTTATGCTAGACGGCCTAGTTGGTGGAGAGATCTAATGTTCCACATTCCAATTCAAGTGATTTTTTTTGTAGTAAACACTGATACATATCATCACTAGCTGGGCATTCTGCCCATCATTCTTCTGGAATGTGTGTGACTGTCATGTTTCTGATTCTGTCTCTGTTCAGGTCCGTAAGTCCATTGAATTCTCACAAAGCAGTACAAGAGCATGGTCAGGAAAATGCCGAGTGATTCACATATCTCTGCAGTATTATTTGTAATAATGGGATTGCAGATGCCAATATCAACAAGAGAATTGGAAAACCTTCCTACAAATGGACTGCATATTATGGCTGTCAACTTCAGTTTTCACAACCAGCAAGTTACAACTCTATGTGTCTATTTTTATAATTATATATTACTCTACAAGCATATGAAACTTGGAAGAGGTCAGTAAATTACGCTTACAAACCCAAAATCATTCACAAATGGTGCCTCAGACAAATCCTAAAAATAAGCCTCTGTGACTACATATGGATCTGGCCAATGCCCCTGACATGTTCAAGAAAGAAGTAAGTACTGGAGCTGGGTACATGGGATAAAGGATCTTACAGAGAGAGTGAGAAGATGACCTTGCGGAAAGATGTCCAAAGATCGAAGAACTGCATTCTCCGCCAAGATGAAGGAGTAATCATCATCATTATCATCATCATCATTTCCCTTTATCCAGTTGTAGCTGGGTAGGGGTAAATATGACTCCTCTCCACTTTCTTTGGTCTTTCCACCACTCCTCCTTCAATACTGTGTTCCAGTCCAGGTTTCTTTCTATAATACTGCATTGGATTGTATACTTCCATCTCAATCGTGGTCGTCCATGGCCTCTCCTTCCTTGCATTTGCATTTCCATCACCTTTTTTGGCATTCTTTCGTCACTCATTCGCTTTATGTGACCAAACCATCTTAGTCGGCTCTTCTCTATTCTATCATTAATTTTTTCCACTCCAATTTCTTCCCAGATTTTCTCATTTCTTATTTTGTCTCTTCTATTCTACTGTATCATATTCCTCAAGAACTTCATTTTGGCTGCCTGTATTCGACTCTCATCCTTCTTTGTCATTGTCCAAGTTTCTGCTCCGTAAGTTGTTATGGGTACATCTTGTACATAGTTTCCTTTGCTTCCATTAGCACTTCTTTGTCCCATAACATGTTTCTTACACTATGATAGAAACAACTGAATCCTCTTACTAATCTCAGCAACCAGTCGAGCATTCTCCATTAATTCACTCCCCAGGTATTTGATCGTTTCCACTACTTCCAGCGGCTTGTCTGCAAGTCTAATCTGACCTTTCCCTTCTTTCTCTCCTCTAATCATAACAAGAGTTTTACTCTTTTCTACACTTATTTTCAATCCACATTCTCCATTTTCCCATTAATCACATCCAACTGTTTTTGAACCTTCCTGTCGTCTTCTCCCCAAATCACAATATCATCTGCAAATAACAACATGTTCATTTCTCTTCCTCCATACGCTGCTTTTGCTGTTCTTATGATGTCATCCATTATTATTGTAAACAGAATTGGTGACAGAACACTTCCCTGTCTCAGCCCACTAGTGATTTTGAACCAACTTGTCCTGCCAACTTGTGTTTGAACGCAACTACAACATTCTTTGTACATTGCCATGATCAATTTTATTAATCCCTGTCCAATTACTTTTTGCACTAGACTGTCCCAAATTTTAGTTCTGGGGACACTGCCATATGCCTTTTCAATGTCAATGAATGTCATCACCATATCATTTCCGTACTCCCATTGCTTTTCCATTAGTTATCTCATAATCGAAATGGGCTCTATTGTTGACCTACCACTTCTGAAACCAAACCAAAAGGAGTACTGTAAAACAAAAAAGACTCATAAATGTTAACCGAGTCCTAAGAGGCCAAAAGATATGTTAAAAAATCACTTAAAAAGTCAAAATGTATAAGTTGAATTTACTGCATCATTCCATGTAGTGTCTAATGTGACACTATACCATAAGTTACTCAAAGGAAAAGGAAGAAGAATTAATTTAATGTAACATGATTTTGTTAAAAAAAGTTTAATCTTTTTTTTTTACATAAAGTTCTGATTCCCAATAAAAATTTATGCATTTCACAAATAGTTCATAACTATATAGTACAAACATGAGTTAAAATATGTAGTGACATATAGATTACTGAACAGTAAGATAAAAAACTATAACAATAGTAATATTACAAACATACATATGACATATATGCATAGTTGCACACATACAACCTTATAAAAAAACTCTTATACCACAGATTACAATATGATTATCTATGCAGAATTTATTCCTAGTTATTACCGGTACTGAAAAATAAAATTCTCAACTATGAAAAGTCATAATATGTACAAAACAAAAAATTAGCACAATTATTACATCCACAAATCTGAAGAGGGTACGGTAAGTATTACATGATAGTATAACTTATAACAGGAAATAAAAAATTTATGTAGAGTGAAACTACCATATTTTCTTGCATAATTAATGCCCTTGCATAATTCATGTATTCCAATATTTTTGGGTCCAAAGTGGAGAAAAAGAAATGTTCACATATCTGACGCACCCACTTCTTCGGACATCCATCACGCAGTTCTGGATGCGTTTCGAAATAAAGAATCAACTACTCAGGTTGCAGCTTTTCTACTGCAAAACTGGGCATTGCAAATACTGGGCAACATGCTGTTATCAGCTGGTAGAAAATACCACTGTATTAGTTCAGTGAGAGAATCAGCGCAGAAGTGACTAGTGACACTCTATTCCAGTCTGGTACAGACGTATATTACGAGTGTTTTGGGTATGGGACATGTGTTTTCTATGACCTCAAAATTGTTTTTTAGTCCACAGTGAGCAACTATTTCGAGTAATACTGCATCATATAAACTCGCGGTGATCACTTACGCCGAAACATACAGGAATAGGGCAGTGGGCCACAAGTATTCAGTGTCCGAATGCAACATGCGCTACCGTGGTAACAGAGAAGTGCACTTCAAGGGACAGAGAAGTCTAGCAAAGCATTTTCTCACGGCAAGCTTCCAAAAGTAGGGGAGGATCTACTTAAATATGATTTTGTTATGCAATGTTGGATATGCCGTTTCTAACGAAATGTTGTATTTTAAGGAACGAGAAATAGCTGCTGCACATGGAATCAGTGTCTCAGATTTGAAGGTTAGCTGAGGCTTGATGATTAATTTTACGATGCCCGACCCTTCTCGCGTTGGACAGTTTTCTTTTTTTGCCGGAATGCCATTATTATGTACTTATATGAATTGTAATTTTTTAGTACATGTTTATTTCACTTCAGGTCGTATTGTCAGCTCGTAATGGGAAGAATACTTTCCAGTGTCAGTATTTCAAACCCACATATCCAACTTACCTGATGTATTTGACTTTTCAGAAATTTCATGCCACAATTTTTTGCCAAATGAAAATTAACCACAAATGAGTTGAACCAATTGCGTGAATATTATATTTGATGCATCTTTTAAATGTAAATGAACTGTAAATAATTTTTTAAATATCTGAATTCCTTGAGTAATTTACGCATTCTAAGTTTTCGCCTGTATTTTTTTTTCCAAAAAAGTGCATTAATTATGCGAAAAATACGGTATATGCCTTGATTTTTATTGCCTTTATACAGAGTTTTGACAGTTTACTCAGTTTATTGTATACAGGGTGTAGCAAAATGAGCAGTTGTCCAAAGTACCAGGTTGAGCAAAATGAAAAGAACAGAGCCTAATCCCACATTTAGTGGAATTGTAAATTTTAAAATTTAAATGTTCTGCATCAGTAATATAGTAGGTAGTAACAATAACCCAGTATACTGTGATAGCTCATTGCTGAATGTTGTTGTGTGGTATTTGTAGAAAGCTTGAATTGGTTCTGGTGGTGACTTTGAGTTAACACTCTTAGTGAAGGTAATTATGTAGGCCTACTTTACTCCTAGGAAATTAATTAATTAATTATGCTGCAGGAGGTTTTATCAAATTGGCATTCATTACCTAATACTGACTTCAAATCTTTGAGAGTATGTTTTAATTCTGACGGCATTCTGTACCTATGTATAATTTTCAGGAAAAGCTTTTATTCAGTCTGTCTTAACACTGTGAATTTATATTAGCCTAATGTTCATCTCATATTTTTTTATGGGTTTTGTTTGGATCCTGTTGTGACATCACAGTGAAACTGGACTATGAAGAACCGGTTAAGTCATCTTTCAACCCCCTGTGGGTGGGGGCGGTAGAATAACACTCACGGTAAGTTATCCCACTGCATATCATATGAGCTGACTAAAAGGTGACCCAGGGGCTCTGAACTTGAGAGTGTGGGTTTGTTGACCATGGGGCCCTTAGCTGAGCCCTGGTATTGCTTCCACTGACTTCCGCTAGGCTCCTCAATTCCATCTATATTATCCGACCTCCTTTGGTAAACTCCTGTTCTTTTCCGACCCCGAGAGTATTAGAGCATTCGAGGCCTAGGGTGTCCTTCATTTTCATACCCTTTGTGGCCCATGTCTTTCTTTGGCTTATATTTTCATTTTTTGAAGTGTTGGATTCCTTTCATTTTTTCTCTCTGATTAGTGTTATATATAGGATAGTTGCCTAGTTGTACTTCCTCTAAAAACAATAATCACCACCACCACTACCACCAGTCATTTTCCAATGACATGGCAATGAAAAAAAAAAAATCACCCATTAATGGTGCCCTGCTATTCTGGTCTCTGACCAAACATATGAGTAACCTCTGATAAATTTTTGTAATAATTTGTGCTTTTATTTGTTTAAAAAAACATTGCATTCATTCCAGGTAAGTGCAAGTAATAAAAGTGAAAATAGGTAACAATACAGCAACGTAACAATATTCACTCTGAAAGCCTTCAATTTTACACTTCTTTTACCATGTACGAAGTAAAGGATGATGGAACATCATAAACGGACAGAATTCAAATTCTATCAAAAGTGTATATCAAGGACAGAGAATACCAAAGTTTAAGCATACATAACAACATGAAGCTAAGAAGAAGGACAGAAACTCACACAAAGGGTATGTGTATACTGTATATAACACTGAGGATGCTTCCTACCATTCCCATTCTAAATTTGTACACTGTACACACTGTACCCTAAAAATAACAGAAAATGTACTTTGTAAGGGTCTTGTTTCAAGTACATGTATTTTATTCTAACACCTGTTATTTTTCTAAATACTATGTGAAAATGTTTATTAATTGAAGTTATAAAATTTATTTTAAGTGTTAATATGGAAGCTCATAACAGAATAAATTTATTGCCTATATTTTGTATTTGTGTAATTCCAGGAATTCAGAATGTTAGTTATTTAAAATATCTTTACTAAACGTAAAGTTAACTTTGATTTCAAACAGTAAGTAGACCCTCTCCAATCTCCATACTGTAACAGTTCAATAATTAAATGTCAAAACCAGGTTTATGATGATTCAGAATTTCAGTTTTACATCCAAAGGATTAAGTTTATTTAAATCTGGCCTCTACTTCAAGATGAAATATCTACAAAATAGGTAAAAAAAAACAACCTAAACGGCTCCAAACAATTCTAATACCTTAAAATTATACACGAGAAGGAAATATCGTAAGAAAATGGAACAGTACTTAAAGTTGGACCAATAATAAATTTTTCAATCTACCACTCTTATACTGTTTCTATAACTCAACGGCCAATGAAATAGAAAGGCAGAAGAAATGTAACACAAATCAAACATCGCAATAGCTACAAAAATACAGCAGGTTTATTTTTGTCATGTGAACTCTGAAGTTCCCACTGGGTTTAATATTTTGGAGGACAAATTGGCTTATTTTTCACAATTCCGTTGTAAAATAGTTTTTATTATTATTTTTCGAATCCATTGGTCTACAATATAATTCTTCCTGAGGAATTAAACCCAGATACATTAAATTATTAATCAGGAGTACCAAATGACCATACAAATAGGGGCAGTTAGTGTAAAAAAAAAAAAACACCTTTCAATTAATTTTCATAATTACAAATTACATTCATTATTAAATATTGATATGTGTGGGTATATCTCCCAGAAGGGAAGACTGTTATAGTAAAATATTTCACTCCCCAAAAATGTACATTATTGTCATGAAAATTAAGGAGCTATTGTACTGTACATAAAAAGAATGTAACAGTAGTCCAAGCTAAATTTATTATTCTGTTTTAATTATAACATTATAAAGTAACACAACCACGGATACTTCTAAAATGAAGGAGCTCATTATCATTATAATATACTTCACCCTATTTCATGTCGTTATTTTTACAATAATGTATGCATAATTATCCAATTAAATAGTGTATAAGAAATGCCATAATAGTGGGATAATATTGCATGGCCACTTACAGACTAATTATCATGATCTTGTGTTGTAACAAAAAATGTAGATCAGTAGTGATTGATTGAAAAAAAACTATATCAACGAATTTTCGTTCTAAGTGATACATGTGCTGCGGGTCAGTATTTCTCCCCTCGCCATTGTCAGATAGCGGTATTTCAAGGCACAACGACAATATAATTAGTTGAATGATTTTCTGTTCATGAGCTGAAGTTCTCTTTTTCCCCATCCTAAATGAGGACATGTACGGTATGCAGCAAGACTAACAACACTGAAATTCTTGCTCATTTGCTGTCTGTGTTTCCCTTGCAACAAAGTATTTATTTATTGTATATAACAATTTCGCATATTGTAAATTCAATATCGTGTTGATTTCTACCATTATCACAACAGAGGAGATGATTATAGTTGTATTTTTGGATACTGAGAAGGTATACTCTATTATCAAGTACCACGTATGCACAAATGGGAATGTCAGACAAGGAGAGGCCAGACCCTCAAAAGACAATACGACCTATCTGTGTCAGTGCGACATAAAGCAACGTAAGCATTGTACAAAAAATTTAGCTGCGATGAGCCTCGAACTCTCGCTGTTGAAGTTCGCAGACAAGTATGGTGACCAATTGGCCACCACTCGGGTTGACTGTGGGCTAACTCTCCAAATATACATGCGTTGCGTTGGAATCGGGAATTCATCAATTCCTCGGGAATTATTAGGTTGCGGAGCTGATATATTTAAATAAAATATGTTCGCCTTTTAGTGTTCTATCATCTCCACTTGGCCCGAATCGGAGCCTGCATCATGACATTTGACCTCATATTTTCCCCCCCAAAAAAAACAAAAGTGTATTGGTCATATATACAAATAAATATGGTATTCCTGAATTACATGAGAAGATAACATAATTTTTTTGTCTCCTTACAGGAACCTTTGTCATCAACATGTTCAATTATTTTCAGGAAAGTTATGAACAAGTACTGTACCAATGCAATTAAATAACATTTCAGTGTTGTTTGTTTTTCTGAATACGATACAAAGTGCTGTTGTATTTCCCCTTTCGGAAGCATACAAATAAACGACTGCACATGGTAAAGCTGAGATTCTCAATGCTATTACAGTAGAATTCCACACACTCAACCTAACATGAACTGAGAGGGTGTCGAGTTTCCGAAATGTTGAGTTTTACAGAATAAGGGGTGGGTTATTCACAATTCATAATATTTCACTGCACATTACTCTAATGTAAGTTCTAGCACAATATGGGACATAGAAAAATATAGCATACCCTAATATAATATTTAAAGTTAAAAAGAAACATACAAAACTGAAGAAATAACTAGTTCTTTTTAGGGAAAAAATGTGATTCTTGACTGTCTCTCGCACTCATTTCATCTTCATGCAGCTTTGCCACGTAGATGACGGAGAAACAAAATGTCCACAGCAGATTAACCTTGCTCCTCCATATAATGGAGCATTCCTTCAGTGGCCTGTAGTCCTTCACTACGAGTCATCTTTTTTAAACTTTCCTATTGTCTTCCATACTTCATTTTCTGATTCATCTCATCTTCGTTCTCTTTCACCAGTGCAGCTGTTTCACTATTTAAAAGTTCACAGTTTTCATCCTGCCCCATCTATTTTCCAACATCACCACCTGTAACATCTTCGCAGCCTGGAATCTTCTTCAATAAGTCCACTATTCCAAAATTTTCTGTATCTTCTGTTTTCTTGAAACACATTTCCTGAATGATCCAGCAACATTCTCCAGGAACCAACAAGACTTATATGCTTGATTTCATTCCAAGATTCAGATACTGATCTCGCTATGTCTATTTTCTTTCGTTTATCGACAATGTCCACCCTTCCTGATTCTCTTCTTAAATGCTTCCAAAATGACCTGGTCCATTGGTAAACACACTAAAGTCATGTTAAGAGGGAGAAACATGGCTCTTATACCTTCTCGTAACTGTGTTGTATCAAAAGAGGACAAGGCATTGTCTAGAATGAGAAGTTTTGGCAGGTTTTTCTATTTTAGAAACTTTTCTACCGCAGGAACAAACTCCTTATAAAACCAATCCTTTAAAATGACTCCATTCAGTCATGCATTTGACTGATTCCTGTACCAAACAGGCAAATCATAGAAAGTATCAGTCTCATTAGCGGACTTTATTTTTTTTTTTTACATTTCTAAACGCCTGAGAATTTTTCGATTTGCCAATGAGTGCTAGTTTGAGTTTATGACTGCCAGCATGGCTGCATACCAAGAATGTAACTGTTTTCTTATTTCCTTTATAGTCCAGGGCTGATTTTCCTTCCCTGGATGCTAGTGTTTTTGAAGGCAGCATTCAAAACTTTACACCAGACTCATAACAGTAGTAAATTTGATCCCCAGATAGATTCTCCTTTTTAATTAGTCTGTGGAAATTTTCCTTGAATTTATTAATATTTTCCAAGTCAGAAGATAGTTTTTCATCTAAAACATTTAACTGTATGATACCGTAACACTTCTTCCACCTGCCATGCCAGCCAACTCTAGCAGTAAATCCAGGTTCCCTTTTAACTTTCTTGGTTACAGAGTGTCCTATAATTCTGACAAATGTGTGAATAGAAATTTCTCATAGAACTTGAGGACTTTCTCTTGCAAAATAGGTCCTGAAATGGGAGTTCCTTTTTCCACTTTGCTGCCAAAACCACGAATTAAGTGCAACACTCACTTTCTCATATTTGCTGCCTACTTCTCATTTCATTTAAACTATCAGTACAGGCTCTTTTCACACAAGAAGACTCGATTTAGGACCTCTTCTCTTTCCACCCTATTATAGCCAAAGCAATTTTATTAACACTTTCCCCTTTCTCCAGTCTCTGTAAGACATCTAACTTCATTTCCACTGTCACGATAATTTGATTTATTTTCTGCTCGTTGACATTTTCAATTGCACACAGACATCACAACACTTGTAAGCTGGGATATAAACTGAGAAACTGTATCAACAATGAACTCAAAGTTTAGTTTCACTGAAGGGATAGAAATTGAATAGTGTAACAAATCTCTGAACAGAACCCAAAAACATGTGGATATTCAGACACATATTTTTTTTAAAAATCTGCTTTATGTTGCACCAACAGATAGGTCTTATGGTGACGATGGGACAGGAAAGGGCTAGGAGTAGGAAGTAAACAACCATGGCCTTAATTAAGGTACAGCCCCACCATTTGCATGGTGTGAAAATGGGGAAACCATGGAAAACGATCTTTCAGGGCTGCCGACAGTGGGGTTTGAACCAACTATCTCCCGAATGCAAACTGAGAGCTACAGTATGTGACTCAAACTACACAGCCACTTGTTTAGTAGATGCATAAATACGTACAGTATTGCAGTATTACAGGACTCTAAATACAACGTATCTACAGTATACTGTTTGCACTGTATAGGAGATGTTAGAAATTACAGTATTATAGTCTAGCTATTAAAAGACCATATTATTATTGGCTTAAAACGTGAAGATGTTAGCAACAGACCAATATTTCTTTTTACAATTTGCTTTACGTCGCACTGCCACAAATAGGTCTTATGGCGACTATAGGATAGAAAAGGCCTAGGAGTGGGGAGGATGCAGCCGTGGCCTTAATTATGGTACAGTTCCAGCATTTGCCTGCCGTGAAAATGGGAAACCACGGAAAACCATGTTTAGGGCTGCCAACAGTGGGGTTCGAACCCACTATCTCCCAGATGCAAGCTCACAGCTGTGTGCCCCTAACCGCAAGACCAACTCACAACAGACCGAAACAGAGGAGATTAAGTAAAACAACAGATCCTGTATGTGGGGATGAACACTAGAAAAGAGATAGGGAGAAAGATTTTTGACCAGCAAAAATAATTTAGTGGCTAGGAAAAAGAAGAAAAAATAGTGCTCATCAAGTTGTTGAGTTATATGGAATGTCGCGTTAATAGGAGTCGAGTTAGCGGAATTCTACTGTATTACTGCCACATTGCCAAGATATGCCCGTAGAACTAACCATGAAACTAGAAGCTGGATATGTTGCACATGTACTTTGTGAAAAATTGCCACTGAGCCTCTTTAACATTCTAGTGTAACACAACAACTAAAATAGCCAAACACTGTAAGACATAACAGCACGTGTAAGTGGGGGGGGGAAAGTTTTTTCACCACCAATATCACCAACTCAGAAAACATTTCCCTTGATTAAGATGAAGATACAGTTTAAAAATACAATTTCTTGGATATTCATGACTTACTAAATTTTAACTGCAGTAAGAGAACGGTTTGAAGCCTCTGGCCATGGAAACTTCAAGCTTTCTAAGAAAATTCTATGTACACTTATGGGTATACTAAACTTAAAGAGTAAAACAGAGTAAAACAGTAAAAATTATGTACTAGATAACTTCATTATCAAAATGACTATATCAATTACTATGTAATACTTGTGTGCAACTATCTTTTACCTGAGTTCTGAGTCAACTTGACTATACACGATGATTTACACATCAACTTACTGTCTAAAACCTCGACGCCATACAGTGTCCTTAAGGTATGCCACTTCAGGCCCATTGAGTAGACTCTCGATGATATCTCTGTAACCTAACTGACTGGCCACCCGATATTTTACATCCACAGAAGACACACATTCTACAAACTTTTTCATTTCTATTTTCATTTCTCGAGTTATATTGCGGTCCATCTGGAATCTAAAGAAATGAAAAGGCAAGATTATTACATTGCTCAACAGTGCTAAACAAATTAGATGGCAAAACAAAAAAAGGAAAATTAAAAATTAGTAAAATGCAGTAAAGAGAAAAGAAAGTGTATTTAATGGAAAGGGTTTACAAGTGTACAAATGTACAAATATGCAAGAAAGAGAGGAAGCAAGCAAGAAGGATAGGAACCTACATAACAGATAAGCACAATATAAGGTCAGCAAGGGCAGAGGGTTGTAGCACCTGTTCAGTTAGCGCGTACACAAAAAAGTAGCAGCTCTTCGTGTCTACATAATAATAATAATAATAGTACGGTAATAAAACAATGAATGAGAAAAATAAGTGCTGGGCTGAGTGGCTCAGAAGGTTGAGACGCTGGCCTTCTGACCCCAACATGGCAGGTTCAATCCTGGCTCAGTCCGGTGGTATTTGAAGGTGCTAAAATACGTCAGCCTCGTGTTGGTAGATTTACTGGCATGTAAAAGAACTCCTGCAGGAATAAATTCCAGTACCTCGGCGTCTCCAAAAACTGTAAAAGTAGTTAGTGGGACATAAAGCAAATAACATTGTTATTATAGCAAAATACGTATGAAATTAAACAATTTACGCCAAGTTCGCACTGCGGCAACTTTTAAGTTACAGGTCTAGCACGACAACTACAGAAGACCATCACAGCATACGCATCTCCATGACATGTACTTGGTGTTCTACTTTCTTTATTACTGATCAACACTCAGTTCCACAGAGGACTACTGGATTTTAGGCATACTGTCAACTGCCTGTCATAGAGAACACCAGTGACTTCCCTCCAGCGCATCCATTCAGCATTCATCCTTGCTCTCACTTCCTGACATCGGTTTCACCGTGCACAACAGAACCCAAATATCAGAAAGACTCTGTCTTTAGCAGATACTCGCTATTAACTTGTATATTACTGTCACTTTGCCATATCACCAAGAACTCTATCTTCATAAAACACAATGGCTAAATCTTTCATTTCAAGCTTGGTCTAGATCAGAGGTGCTCATGCTGGGCGTTTCGTCCTCGGGCACGCAGCACTATAAGAGGGCGGGCAGGCAGGCGGTGAGCCACAGTGACGTGGTCATGTCACAGGCCGTGAAGGTTGGGCGAAGTTCTCCAGTCGCTCTCGATCACTGCGGCGATACCAGAGTTTGAAATGAAGGCAGAAAATAATGAAAGAAAGAGGGCAGAAATCCATGTTGTTTTCAATTTACATGGTAAGAAATAAGTTATTTATGTTCATTGTAGTTTATGTATTTTGACCAGATGCAATGAACAGTTCAGCCTACAAACTCAAATATTTCATAATGTATGTAATGAATTACAATTTTCATTATTAAATTTTAAGAGGCGCTTTAGAAACATTTCTAATATAATATAGAAATAAGGTGAAAAATCAAGCAGTAAGCTTGTTGAATTTACTTTATGCTCAATGAATAACAGGAATTTTATTTAAAAAAAATTGAAATACTGTCATTCGCATTCAAGTAATTGTAAATTATATCTTGCACACTTTAACACAAAAATTATAACGTGATAGTTTTCTTTGAATGTATAAATATAAGAAAATAAAACCGACTGTTTATATCGAGCATAGTATGAATCAAACTGGAATCTTGAAAAGGTTGGTTTTCTTGTGATTATAGCGTTTAAAAAAAATACTCTACCCCAATCAGCATTTCGCTGAATAGTGGAGGAGAGCTTCGTAATCACAATCGAACGTCCCTGCTCCCTTCCCTGCAAAGTGTGTTCGCTCTCTCACTTCACTGTGATGTATGTTTGCTACAAAAGCTGCCCGCTTTTACATCAGGACAGCCCGGCCGGACTGGGCTAGCCTTAACGGGCACCCAGCTGAGGACCTCTGGTCTAGATGCTAGAGATCATCCAGGGTGGTGCATATACGCATGACATCAGCTCAAAGTAAATTCCAAGCAGCTTCATGCTGCAGATCTCAGGTGAATGTATCCGAACTTATATGAAAAGTAATAGTGATAATTAATGAGCTTCTCTGGTACCCCATGATCCTGCAAAGCATACCAGATTAGTTGGCAAGGGATGCAAATTGAGGCCACTTCAAGATCAAGAAACACCTTGAGGAGAGGTTTTCTTTTCTCCCAGTGTTTTTCAATGAGCTGTTGAGCAGCAAAGATTGCATCTGTTGTTCCATATCCTTTAACAAAACCATAGTGTCATACTGTATTATGTCAAGCATACTCTGTATGGCCAAAGGCAGATACCGCGATAATTGGAGCACACTGGTGGTTCATTTCAAAAGCTGGAACTGTGAGACATGTTAGTCAGTCTACTGATATGTGACCAGCATTCACAACTGCATTTCAGAAAAAGTCTCCAGCCAATCTATTCTCATACTCTGAAGCTCTCTGAGCTTCCAGAAGTATGCCAGATTTTCACCAGGTTCAGGAGCGTTCATGCTCTTCAGTTTGTTAACTGCTTCCTTGATCTCAAATGTTTTTATACATAGGGTTGGTCTAGCACTGAGGCAGCCTTTAGAAAGTGGGTGTGGAAATTAAACATTTGAAATCTCACTGAAGTGCTCAGACCAGTGTTTCAAGATCTTGCGTTTCTCTAATAATCTTTTCCTTTCCCTATCCTTTACACACATGTAATGGTCTATATTTCATCAGTGCTTTAGCCAGCTGGTAGATCATATTTTCACCCTCCACAGAACTCAGTTGATCATAAAGATCATTATGTGAAGAACAAATTAAAATGGTAGCATCAAGTTTCAGTGATTAGCTTCCATTAACAGGAAGCAGGGCCAAGTTATGTGATTTGTAATAGAAAAGGAAGGAGGTAAACCAGTATTAGTTTGGGATGCTGGAACCGTAACATGAATTATATCACAATAAAATAAAGATTATGGTAGTGTTATTGAATGAAAAATACTTTTTTTATTGACTGAAACCATTTATGGTCTTGTTGAATCACAAGTACCAGTACAACTGATACACTTGTGGTGACAATCTAACTACTGGACGAGTCTGTCAAAATATGACTGGTCCAGGCCTAAAAAGAGTTAAAACAAATTACAAGTGAAACTTATTGTGTTTTGCTGCTGCCAGTGTCTGATGTGCAATCCTCCCTCCCCTGCCCGTCCTCCCTTCACTCATATCAGTATCCCCATCATTCCATAGTTCATTATCCTTGCTACTGTCTAGTGCATATAGTTCCCTGTCTTCTTGAAACTCTTGACAATGGTCACATTGTAAATACAGTATAAATTGTTGTTACATGGCTTATTTATGGAAATATTAAGAGGCTACAAAATTGATGTTAGGCTCCGAAGAATGACAGCTTGCTGGATTACACTTCTGCACAAATTCTTTCACTTTGTTCTTGACACACCTTCAGAAACTATCCATAAAAAGCAGTGATGGCTGTTCTTTTACCAAACAGTTTTTATCCATTCCAGTATAATTTCTAAGTCCATTGTACTCTTCTGTAGCACTCTTACCTGTACCATTTCATCAACAGAGTCGTCTTTCGGCATCGTTATTCTTTTTAAAAAATTATATAAAGAGACAACATTCATAGTAATAGCAAACACTGCACTGCAGCGCAGTTTTTATTACAAGCTGTTTTCAAACTAACAGTAGATGACCCTTTCTTAGTAATTGAGTTACTGCTGGGCATATCAAAAACATACTGGAATCTGATTGCAATTACTACATAATCAGTACACATGATGTATGAATGGATATTCACAAACATTTCTCTATGACTGGCTGGTAATATTTTCCAGATGGCAGTTCTTCTATGCACAGAGAGACTGTCATAATTTATAATTTTCATTATCCATGTTGATTTCCCAGTTTTGTGTGAAAAAAGGGCTTTATTAAAACTCCCACCTAATCAACACTATAAGTAAGACATAAATTCTTAATCTACCTCATTAGAAGTAATGCTAGTTTTGGTCCATATCTGACCATCCTCAGCTGCATATAAAGAAACTTAAGAACTAAAAAACACATTATGTATCAACAATGATGTGACAAACAATATAAGATTACATAGACTTCTAAGGTGAGTTGTCCTAAAATGTAGATTCAATAAGAAACTTCCACACTGGATAATCATAATCGTAATCATAAGTAAAAGATGTGATACATTAGAACAATGTATATAGGATAAACATAAATTTATGAAGAATATAGCATGGATGTTCAACCTAAATTTTAAATTTCTAAAAATGTTGTGGATGCCTATATCCCCTATGACAGAGCCTGCATCACATTAGTACCAACAACACCCTATTATAATGCTGTCTGTTTAACGCCAAACTAAATGCATTTAGGTCTCAAACTGAGATATATACGAAACAGGAACATGAAAAGAAACACGCGTTAGGACGAACACAATGGCAGATTGGTGTGGGAAGGTGAAGCAATAGAAAGAAGATACAAAAGGGCAATCTTCAAATCTTCATACACTGCCATCATCAAACAGATATCCATCTCCATAACTAAATGGTTAGTGTGCTGGCCTTTGGTCCCGGTTCAATTCATCATCATTATCCGTTAACCGTCTCGAGCCACCCGGGTGCGGTACAAGAGCGCTCTCCATCTTTGTCTATCCAGGTACATTTCTTCCTTCTCAACTTGGTGCCATTCCGCTCCTCTTCAGGTCCTGCTTTACTTGACTGATCCACTGTTTCCTTGGTCTGCTTCTAGGTCTTTTGCCTTTCAGTTCCTTTTCTAGCCATTTACTTGCTTTTCTCATTTGATCAATCCTGTTTTATCTGGCCATACCATTTGAGTCTTGATGTTCTTACATTTTCACTTAGCGACTGTTTTACTTGTGTATTATGACAGATCTTTTCATTCTGGATCTTATCACTTCTTGTTTTCTGTAGCAATGACCTCAGGAACTTTATTTCTCCTACCAGAAGTCAGCTACTATCTCTACTGTTGATCATACAGGTTTGAAGGGCATATGTAGTTACTGGCATGAAATGTACCTGATGAAGGGTTCTCTTAACAAATTGGTGACAGGCCTCGAGAATTCTCGCAGTTTCTCGGCCAACCATATGTGACGGGCTACAAGAATTCTTGGTTTTATGGACCTTGTGTTTCCTTGATCACTGCTACAATCTGGTGGCAAAATTATAAGTTTTAAACGATGTAGTCATGGAATAAATAGTATAAGGCAACTATTGCTCCATCATCTTCTTTTCTTTAAACCTTCATAACCTTCTTGGAGCTTCAGTACAGATGTCAATATGGCGCAGCACATGCAGTTGCTAACAGATATGGATATTTGTGATGGATTATGTGCAGACTGGTTATCAGATGTACCTAGAGACAGTGAATTAGATATTTTGATTCTGACAGTGCTTTTGGTCCTTCTATGTCAAATCATGGACAACAATCTTGTGTGTGGGAATACAGCAGTGACTGAGAATCACACAAGTAGAGTATAGATATTACTTGTGGTATGTAGTAGGTACAGATACAGTCAGTGGCTTCTCAAAAGATAATCCAGTTCGTAATTTAAAAGTTTGAAGTCAATATCTAGAATAGTTTTTGTGTTACAAGAGTTTGAGTGCAGTAGTGTAAATCTGTTTTTGCAGGCTTGAACTATCCGGTCAACAGGGGGTAGTAGCCTCCGTTTGGACCCGGTCCCCGAAGTGTTAAAGGTATTAATTAATTAACTGCAATGGTTTGGGGACTAGGCGTGTGTGTGTGCTTTTTCAGCATTAGAATTCATCATAGGTACGGCCCCATTCTCACAGATGCGCAGGTTGCCTACCAGGTGTCAAAACGAAAGACCTGCACCAGGCCTCTCCAGAGGTGACATGATATATATAGAAAATCAAATAGATTGGCTCTCTCCTCATCAATCAGTTCTTCCGCATCCACTTCTTCTCGCCCACGAAAGCTTATTTCTGCTTCCCAGATTCATCACGTAGGTCGGCAGCAGCACTCCACACTTGTTCCTTTCCAATACTCATACAGATTTCTTAAATGCTCAGGTAAGAAAGCCAGCAGGAGCAAAATAAATATATACATACACACAGTAAGACCTCGTTAATACGTTTTTGCAGGGGATAAGGAAAAAGAACATCCTAAGCGAGAAAACGCACTACTGAATATACGAATAAAAACGATCCAACAGGGATATGGTAACACAAGATACGATTTTTTCCGACATGAGGGCATTTTACGTTGTGTATCTGCAGGAACAGTGAAAACTCTATCTAGGCCGACCATTTCTAAAGATGAGAGCAAAGTATTAAAAGGTGTGAAAAATACGAGAGAACAAATATTAAGACATTTTCCGCTGGAGCTTATAAAATAATAATAATAATAATAATAATAATAATAATAATAATAATAATAATAATAATAATAATAATAATAATAATAATAATAATAAACACCAGACAACAAATATTAAAACATGTGCACAGGGGCCAATAAAAATATCAAAGTATTATTGTAGATCACACTCTTTCTAAAACAAATGTTAGTAGAAGTATTTTTTTTTTCTTCTGGGGCCAACGGCTTGCTCCCCGAAGGTGCAACTTATCCTGCGAAGTTCAGGACTTCAAGGCCTTTTTCCATAATCACAGAACTGTGGCAATGGCTCTGAACCAAGATCAAATCACATTTCTTTAACAAGGGTGACAATTAACATTTCCAGGGTTAGGAAAAATGTGATCGTACTAAGCGGTAATAGCAAAAATTCGTAATGCAATAAGTGAGGTATTTTTATATAGATTTAATATGAAGAGAATTGGGACTCCGAATTTATGACGTGCTAAGTGGGAAAACGTGTTAATGAGGAATGCACTAACGAGGTTTCTCTGTACATCTGGGAAACAGGGGGACAGCAGAGACTTACCATATAAAAACACGTGGATAGAGCACCAGTTAATGTCCCACTTCGGAATCTCTAAGCATGAGAGGGCGAGAAGAAGGGGGTAAACATTTGAGGACTGTGAAACATTCATCAAACGAGGTCCTTTCCGTAGTTGTCATTTGAACTACCTGTAAGTTAAGCTTTACCTTACGTATGGTTTGATTTTGTGTATATTGATAAGTTTACCATCTCATTCCTATCATTTTATGTTTTCAAATTTAACCCACCGGAACAACTTTCTAGAGTGAATTTTACTGTGAAAAGTACAAATTTACGGACAAGACCTATGTTTTATTTTGAACCACTAAAACAGTGAGCCACAAGAATTCTCCAATAGTCAGAATGTGTAATCGTTTTAACAAAATTGCTGTATGTAATTCAATAATTGATTTCACAATGACTCTTCAAGAATTCATGCATCATGTGGAAACTGCAGTTTCACACAGTTAACATCTTCTGATAAAAAAAGAAAATCAAATATTGCATCATCTAGTAATTAGTGTAAATAAAAATTGGGTAGGCCAAGAGCAGGTTTTTGTTAAAATATTTCATTAGAAAAATTGTATTTGTGTATAATACTATTTATGCTAAATTTACTGAATTTATTGTATTCTCATGTTTGTTTTTTCTCTTTTTCTAATTTTTTTCATATTCTGAATAGCATTTTCTTGTTTTTTTTTTTTTTTACAATTTATGTTCTTTATAATGTGTATTATGTTTTATAAAATCCACCTATAAATGGAGAACGTCTCTGTTTGTGGCATGTTGAAATAAATAAATAAATAAATATGTTTAAATAACAGCAACACATCAATGAGTTTGAATATAAGAGTACTACATTAGCTCCAGATTAAGAATATTACACGGAAAAAAAAAAAAAAAAAAAAAAAAAAAAGATGGTGATTTCTGTGACTTGTAATTGACTGCCAGTCATAAAACATTATCTATTATGTTAATTTTAGAATATTTCACCATAAGGCATGAATTTAAGCTTAAGAGTTTGTTTGAAGTGAGAGAAAAAGGATTTGGTTTGATTCTAAAGGGCAGTAACAATCACAACTGTCCGCCTCCTCAGAATAGCAATTGTTCATCTGATTATGGTTCCTTTCATAGTTTCCCATATATTTACCTCCTTGCCACGTCTTCCACCAAAGCTGTGGTGAGTATCATGCTGTGAGTGAAGTCAGACAGGTACGCAGCTTCCCTCTGAACAATACAGTGTTGATATAAAGCAGCACCCCAGTCAACAGGATGGCTGTATGCTCGAGCAACAATGCAAGCTTCAGGAAAACTGCAACATTAAAATCATTTTCAGTATTCAACAGTGGAAAAGAAATTCAACTCCAAATGCAGTCCATTAACATTATTCAGTGAAAAAAAAGAAAAAAAAAAAAAGAGAAGAGATGGTTCTCCTCCTTTCGTGAACCAATGTCATTAAATCAATTATATGGAAATAGTTGATGGGGCAACCAAGAGCAGCACTACATGGATTGGTGTATGTAGCAACAGCATAGAAAGAAGTCAGCCTGAGACACAAAATCCTGGAATAGAGAAGAAAGCTGAAGCAACAGTGGTGTGCAATGAATATATATCTAAACAAGATCAATGCGGCATAATTCGTTTCTTGTGCAAAGAAAGTGCTTTGCCGAGTGAATTCTTTGGCTGAATGGGGATGCATGTTTAAAAGAAAGCATTGTGTTCAAATGGTGTGCCTAAGGCGACCAGATGCAAATAGATAAAAAAGAGGACAAAACTATTTAAAAAAGTGGACAAGCTAGAAAAAAGAGTACACAAAAATCCATCACAGAGAGCCTGAATGAAGACGAATATAATTATTCTAATTTTCACATAGATAAACAAAATGTATCCATTTCCATATTATACAGTAAATACTTACAAAAATTAAACAGTGAATCATGGATAGGAGAGTGAGACAGCTTTAGACACATGAGCCTGATAAAACACTTGAGAGAAAATGAACCGGATGATTACAAGAAGTATTTGCGAATGGACCACAGTAATTATGATATGCTGTTAGGTGAGCACGTACTGGGTGAGTTGGCCATGCGGTCAGTGGCACGCGGCTGTGAGCTTGCATCCAGGAGATAGTGGGTTCGAATCCCACTGTCGGCAGCCCTGAATATGGTTTTCCGTGGTTTCCCCATTTTCACACCAGGCAAATGCTGGGGCTGTACCTTAATTAAGGCCACGGCCACTTCCTTCCAACTCCTAGGTCTTTCTTATCCTATCGTCGCCATAAGACCTATCTGTGTCGGTGCGATGTGAAGCAACTAGCAAAAAAAAAAAAAAAAAAGGCAAGCATGGATGGATTTTTCTCATCATTAAGTTTATTATGTTAAATGTTTGATTTGTCTCAGTCTCATCCTTGGCTTTGACAGTATGAAAGTGACTGAGGTACGAGAGATGCTAGTAATACCATTCCTTATGCAGCCAGTCCCTGTTATGAATGGTATGAAAATATCACTCATAGGGTCAGCTGGTGCGTGCATTTCAGTGGGCTTGGCAGACTGATATGCGAGCAATTTCTGGCTCGGTGAGGAAAGCAACGGGAGGCTATCTCACTCCACATTTCCCTAGTACGCCTCTTCAGTGATGCCTAGGCTATCTATGACAGCTGTTGGCATAACTGTGGAGGATCAAACCAGCCTTCGGGCTGAATACCAAACATACACAACTCATACGTAATGACTTGTTTACCGGGCGAGTTAGCCATGCGGTTAGGGGCGCGCAGCTGTGAGCTTGCATCTGGGAGATAGTGGGTTCGAATCCCAGCCCTGAAGATGGTTTTCCGTGGTTTCCCATTTTCACACCAGGCAAATGCTGGGACTGTACCCTAATTAAGGCCATGGCTGCTTCCTTCCAACTCCTAGTCCTTCCCTATCCCATCGTCGCTATAAGACCTATCTGTGTCGGTGTGACGTAAAGCCACTAGTAAAAAAATGACTTGTTTCAGTAGCTATTACTTGAGAACAGTCTAGTTGCAAGCATATTTACTGTTTTAATTGTCAGAGACACGGCCGCTCTTTGTACATTTCAATAAATTTCCCTAGCAGGGCCTTTGTCCACTCCATGCTCTCTCCTTACAAGAGGCTTGATCTGTGAGGCAAGGTCTTTCCGTTGAGGCGCTGACAACAGGTCTCGCCTGTAACAGATCACGCCTCGAACTTATCTCGCTCACTAACGAGCAGTCCTAGCCTGTCGGAACGTGTCACAAAAGGCCTCGTCTGTCACAATTCCTTTCCGTGTATGGCCAGCTAATGTTGCAACAGATCTCTATAATGTCAATAGGCCTCAGCTGTCGGAATACCATTGAAATGAAATGGCGCATAGCTTTTACTGCCAGGAGTGTCCGAGGACAAGTTCGGCTCGCCAGATGCAGGTCTTTTGATTCGACGCCCATTGGCGACCTGCGCATAGTGATGAGGATGAAATGATGATGAAGACGACACATACACCCAGCCCCCGTCCCAGAGGAATTAACCAGTTATGGTCAAAATTCCCGACCCTGCCGTGAAACAAACCCAGGACCCATGTGACCAAAGGCCAGCACGCTACCATTTAGCCATGGAGCCAGATGGAATGGCAATCTGTCTGTGCAATGATCAATATTCAACACTATTGTGACACCATACAGAAACTCCAAAGGGTCATGGAAGGGAAAACGTGTATGAGGTGTGCTTATGCTGCACTGCATTGGATGCCTACATGCTGCCAATGTGAAAATGGACAAATGCACCGTTTACACTGGGGTCTTATAGACCATCTCTCCCCTGGCGACTATCATAACTTTGATCTGATAAAGAAGGTCGTAAAGGTTAAACGATTCATTAGCTATCATCTGTTAAAGAAGGCTGTACAGGTTAAACGATTCATTAGCTATCAAACAGTTTGTGATACAGTGGAACCACAAACATTTGCAGGGGGGTACAGAGAGATGGGACAGGTGTCCAAACTGTCATGAGTAGCCTACCGTCATGATAAAGAATATGTTTTCCAATACACACGGTGCAAGTTTCTAGACATCAGTTTAAATTTTCAAGTGAACAAGCCTTATACTTTCGAGATTATTTGAAAATGAACTGTAAGAGGACTAATGCTGCCTTAGTTCCGGAACCAATTGAGAACACCATTGCTCTTTGAATGTAAGAAATACTGTACTGTATTTTGAAACTGTATAAATCAATCTCAAGTATCTTTTCAATTTTTTAGTTAATAGAATGAATAATAGATGTGGTTCCCCATACTAGTAAATGAAAAATAGCATTTTATTTCAAAAGAATCAGAACACTAGCTTAGAATATCTAATAATATTCTTAAAAGTTACCTTAGCTTTTTGGTGATAATACTGGAAATTTCTTGAGCCTTCAGGTTTAGTAAACAGTCAGTACTCTGACCAACAGGGACTGAGCTTACTAAGGCAATCTGAAGAGCTATTAGCTCAGCCTGGTGGGCACTTGCCATAGCACGATTGAGCTTATTTGCCTGGAAAACAGTAAATTATTTCAGATAAAATAAAGATTAACAAGAAAAATTAACACTTTTATTAATCATGACGCTCAAGTATTTCCTCTCACAAAAGTAATGTTATCAGACCTGAACTTCACACACATGATCAAGATGTTCCATACCTCAAACATGAAGTAACACAGAACATTCATGAGTAAAGTACATTTAGAAAGCCAAATTTTAAGATTTAATCTGTCCCACATCACTTGTTCGACACATTGAAACAACCAATTGATCTATGACCAAGTACACTGAGCTAAGCTGCTTACTTTCAAGATTTGGAAATATGTTTTCCCCTCCCATACTCTTGACCTGCTAAAAAGGGTACTGTAAGGACCTTCATATATATTTTGCCTTTATGCCATCTCTGTATGTTTGTCCAACTCTTGTCCCGTTTCCATACGGGGTCGGTTATGAAGTGAAATGAATCAAGTTTTTACAACCAGATGCCCTTCCTGACATCAACCTTATTAAAAGAGTTAACAACATGAAATTAATTACGTGTATGTAAGAGGAGGAAAGGAGAGGGTAAAACCCAGTGCCGGCACATAGCCCACTCCTGTCGAAAATCACCAAGCGGCCTGCTCAAGGCTTAACATTTCCAGCCAACAGGCGAATCACCATCAACAGCGTCATATGACCTCACTCCACGAGTACCCTGGAGAGGTTTGGAATTGAATCTAGGCTTTTGGCACGGAATTTAGTGATTAGAAATTGTATACCACCACCTCTCCTACCCTGCCAGCCAACATTCAGAATTTAAAAACATTAAAAAAAAAAATGATTGTGGCCACCATGTGGGCTCCTTTATGCCATCTATATACATAATTATATTATACATTATAATTTTGTCTGTACACTTCTGATTTTTGCCTCATATTTTGTTTCTATCTTGCAATAGATACACAAAAATCAACAGTGAATTCAATTTCTTCCTATTTGTTTGTTAATTAGTTAGTTTGATACATCATGGGAAAACAACCTAACAGAAATTCTCGAAACTCACTATTTAAGTTCAGGGATAGCCGGATCGTGTTCTAAGCTATGTATTATTTTATTAGTTTACAGTGGCGAAGCTAAATTAAGGGAATAAAAACTGGAAATGACAAATTTCTTCATTAATACCAGTTTTATCAAAAACTCGTATTAATAAAAGTTGCGTAAAATATAAGTTTCGATCTTTTATATTTCATGCATTTTTACCATACAAGGAATAATACTGAGACGTTCATGATTATTATATTTCGTATAAACTTCCAAGTACCCGTATCTGTGGAAATATTAGTAATATCTAAAAGATGAACATGGTCAGAGATTTTTACCTGGATCTGAGGGCTGGTTCAAGATTCACTCAACCAACATGATTACAATGGAGGAGTTACCTGATAGTGAGATGGCGGCCCTGATCTAGGAAGCCATGGCACCTCAATCTGCATGCCTTCGGGCTGAACAGAGGTTGCTTGGTAGGCCATGGCCATGTGGGGCTGTTGCACCATGGGGTTTGGTTGGTTTTAAAAGATGAACATAACAAAAATTACAGAAAAGTATATTTTCAATCTTTTACATCTGATATATTTTTACCACAGTTTGCCTCTGTGGTGTAGTGGTTAGTGTGATTAGCTGCCACTCCTCCGGAGGCCCAGGTTCAATTCCCAGTTCTGCCACAAAATTTGAAAAAGTGGTATGAAGATTGGAACGAGGTCCTCTCAGCCTCCGGAGGTCAACTCAGTAGAGGGGGGTTCAATTCCCACCTCAGCCACCCTCAAAGTGGTTTTCCGCGGTTTCTCATGGGATAATAAATGCCGGGATGGTATCTAACTTCAGGCCATGGCCGCTTCCTTCCCTCTTCCTTGTCTATGCCTTCCAATCTTCCCATTCCTCCCCCTTAGGCCCCTGTTCAGCATAGCAGATGAGGACACCTGGGCGAGGTACTGGTCATCCTCCCCCGTTGTATTCCCAACCCAAAGTCTCACGCTCCAGGACACTACCCTCGAGGCAGCAGAGGAGGGATCACTCGCTAAGTCCCGGGAAAAACCAACCCTGGAAGTTAAATGGATAATGAAATGATATTTTTACCATAATATGTGCTATAATAAAGAAGATATTAACAAATTTCTATTTCTATTACTAGGTCTATCAATGATAAGCATCGCTCATGTGGAAATATTGTTCAGTTGTCATGATAAAGAAGTGTTGTTGTTCTTATTGTTTTTATGATAATTAGCCCCTACTGACCAGGAAGGTAATGATGATGACTGTCACAATGAAAAGAAAATGTGAAGGAACGATCCCTTGAAGAATGAGAGAATAAGGAATGTTTAGCAGATTAGGGTTTAAAAGCATAAGCCTCAAATGCCCTAACACAGCCGAGCTGGAAGAAAACAAATTGTTATGACTTACAATGTTCCAAGCCTCTAAATACAACAATAAATTTACACTGACTATTATTGTTTGTTGAGGTGTGCTTTGTCTCTTCTGCTATTACTCATCTCTGGTACAATTAAGAAAACCAATCCATCAATGACAGATTTACAATAACTAGTTAACAGGTAACAGTGGGGTGTGGTTAGCTGAGTGGCAAGCTAGCTTCCCACCCAGAAGGTTGATCCTTAGTGGAGATTTTCATCTCGAGAAACATATGGGATCGCATATGACATCGGGAATGGGATCCCTGGCCAAAACCAAAATGAGCCTGGGTGGTTCCAGTGACCCCAGAAATGACTGGAAAAGACCTGAAGATGGTTAGTTAATAGGTAATATATTATGCTGCATATATCAAATTTGTTGTCTATATTTTGGGAACATTCTTAAAACATGTTTAGATCAAATATTAGTAAAAATACTGTACACTGTCTTGTATTATACGAAGGTCATGCGGTCGAGCATTATCATGCAGAATGAGAACTTCAGCAGTGAAAGTGTTGGACTTTCTCTGGCGAATCTTTGGCCGCAAAACATTTGGCAGAGAGTCTGTGTAGTATCACCCTGTTACAATGGATCGCTGGGACACTCTGTCTGTTCCTGTCACTCCATTCCTGTCATAAGCCATAGTCACCATCAGCTTGACTTTGGACTGTTGGCGATGACATATTTTTGGCCGAGGAGAATCAGGACGTTAGGATTTTCCCACCATGACACTGTGCTTTGATCCAGTGCACTATCCCCACAAACTTTAACTAGAGCATTGTGAATTTTTGTATGGGTTTTTCCCCACTAACTTTCAATTTTGATGTATGACCGCTGGTCATTTTGTGAGATTTGACATAAGTAATTTTCTCCCTCCATTTCAAATAAGAATTTCTCATTCAAAACACAAATTATCATAACAATGAAAACACGTGGTGATGAAAGTCTGGCTCACAACTGATGCTTTTCGCACCGGAATCGTTCCACTGTTATGGACGTGTATGCGCTCTGTGCAAAAGTTTTGAAATGGCCCTTGTATAGTGGGCCAAGACGATTTAGGTAACTGATTCAGTGTGAAATTCTACAATTTCTCCATCCTTGCTCTAAAAAATCTCTCACTTTCTAATAGGATATTTCTTATTTACCTTCTTCAATCAGGCTTTGGGGGTCCACTGTTGCTCACGTCCGCAGAATTTACCTCTTCATTACTCTGCACGTGTCCCCCGGGTGGTGCTAAGCGAGCAACAATAATCACGATAAGACCAAACTGACAATAATCAACTTATACAAACCACCAGGATCCACCTGGCCTTCTCCACCCCAACCATCACTGCAACATCCAAGCATCATTGCTGGAGATTTCAATATTATTATTTATAAGTTTCATATTCCGTATTGATTGGATTCAATGTAATAGACAAGAAAAATGTTCCACCGATCAATACATTTATTGTGAATGAATTATTGCACTAGTACCGGTTTCGACCTATCTTGGCCATCATCAGCTAGCACACAAATTTACAGTCATAGGACAAATTTACAAAGATGTTATGTAAGAGCATCCGGATGTCTAATGGAAAATGGAAGTAAAATATATTGCAGTATGTTGCGTTAAAAATATCTCTGATTAAAAGTGGTGATGGTTAGAATAAACTAAAACCTATTGATTGAGCATGGACATGAGTACATAAACACATTAAAACATGGTATATTTTAAAAACGTCTATTAAAATTTGAGTTTATGTTGCGTTGCATTCATTCTTCAATTCTCTTGTAGTTCTTGTGTTGATTAAGTTGAATATCGAGAATGTTCTATGGCTGATACCAATACAAAGTATATCATCCACAGAACATTCTCGATATTCAACTTAATCAACACAAGAACTACAAGAGAATTGAAGAATGAATGCAACGCAACATAAACTCAATTTTAATAGACGTTTTTAAAATACAGTGAAACTCTGTTAAGAAGTTTTTCAAGGGACTGCAAAAAAAAAAAAAACTTCTTAAGCAGGAAACTTCTTAAAAGGGGTAATGCCCAAAAACTTATTCTGTACTTTGAAATACATGTGAAACACACAGCCAACAGATTTCCTTGTTTGTGAACAATACCGAAATAGGCTGATATATAAGAGCTGCTTACAGAAAGCCACAATATAAAAATTTGATTATCATGACAATATTTTTAGAGATAAAGTAAAATAATTGAACATACCATATTATAAATATATTTGATAAGAGAAGGGAACATATTAAGTTATATAAAAACGTTGCAAGGTTTGATTATTTTAGCAGGCAGAACCATGTCCTTCCACACTTCCCTTCCCTGCGAACTTACACTCTCTGCTTCGCAACAAATTGTTTTGTAAGCAAAAACCAAAAACCCCATGGCACTACAGCCCTTGAAGGGCCTTGGCCTACCAAGCGACCGCTGCTCAGCCCGAAGGCCTGCAGATTACGAGGTGCCGTGTGGTCAGCACGACGAATCCTCTCGGCCGTTATTCTTGGCTTTCTAGACCGGGGCCGATATCTCACCGTCAGATAGTTTCTCAATTCTAATCACGTAGGCTGAGTGTACCTCGAACCAGGTCCAGGTTAAAATCCCAGTCCTGGCCGGGAATCGAACCCGGGGCCTCCGTGTAAGAGGCAGGCACGCTACCCCTACACCACGGGGCCGGCTTTGTAAACGATGCTGGCTCGATTTTTAAAGCGTTCCAGCCACCCGCTCGACGCGGTAAAAGGTACCCTTAATTTGCATGAGGCTTTCTCCTGCACAATAGTCCCACTGAAAGGTATGTTTAAACTTCGCTGCTGTTTAAACCATATTAGCAGAACTTGTTCTATTTCATCGTACTTTTCAGATTTAACTTCCTTACAATTTGCTGAAGTATTCTCTGCAGAAGCAGAGATCTCTTCTTTCTTCGCTATAATATCGTTCAAAGTAGACGGTGGCATCCCCAGCTCCTTTGCCAAAGCAACACGAGAAAGTGTAGATGACGCCACTTTCCTTATAATCTCCACTTTGTCTTTTATTGTTAGTGCCTTTCGCTTGATCTCTTTCCTCAGAGTTGCGCTCATTTTCACTTTTTAAAAAAAGCTTGTACGTTGATATTACAAGTACAAGTAACTTCACCTACTCCTATTCATACTAATTACGACGCTACACTATGCTTGGCAATCCGTAGCTTAGGCTTACAAGAAGCAAAGACAAGACGTGTACTAGTTTGTTAGCATGTGCTTTCTATCTTCCTCACACCCCTGACACCTGCTTCAAGGATAACGGCAGCAAATGGGAAATCTAGCAACTTACTCTTAAGAGATTCTTAGAACCTAGGCCTAAATCGCCCCTGCATTCCTACTGGTTATCACGGCAACGGGCGTAGTTTCTGGCTGTTTCACAAGTACCGCATGGCCAAGCCAGTATTGAGTTTATTTTCCCGCTTCAATCCTCTTCATGCTATAGGTAATGAAGAAAAGAAACACAGGTTCGAAGTTGGTAGAAATTAGTGCATGGAAATGTATCCGGGGTATTACGTGGGAGAGATAAAGGTGCAGTAGCAACGCTAGCACATCTAAACGTAAACAGTTTCTTTCCCCGCGAGAATTTTATTTGATGTCTCCTCATCCTTGTGCTACGTTCTAATAATGCGATGTAATAATTACGAGTGACACGATAATACAATGTTTAGCTCGTATAAAGGTAAAATTAAAAATAACTTTCAATTTTATGCCAACACGTGGTATTGCAATGCCTATGTGTGCCTCCCTCAACACCCAGTTGGCTATCAACATTCGTTCAAATTCGTAAACGATCGGGATCTTTCGGTCGGCTGTTTGGCGGCATGTGTATCAGCTGGCTGCTGGCTAGGGATGGGCATGAGCGCAGCTCGAGCGGCTCGAGCTGATGACGTCACTGCTCGATCTAGGTCGAGCAGTACTCGAGCAGGAGTATGGCCTGCCATCTATGAGTGATTACCTTGTACTAAATCAGATGAATGGCAATCCTTTTTGCTCTTTTAATACTAATGAAATGAAACCAGTGTGTGTACAGGAACACAACTGAACAAACTATATCCTCACCCGGCAATTTCAGAAATAGCTTGTTACATTTCGTACCATGAAAATAATATTTATAATGATAACGCCTTAACATTATTAACGGAATACATTGAATCCCTTACACAACATAGGAGTATATGGATTATATGGTTGTTATCCTAGAGTAATATTTTCGCCTGAGAAATGATACGGCGTAATATGTAAGTATGTCCGCCTCTGTGGTGTAGTGGTTAGCGTGATTAGCCGCCACCCCCGGAGGTCCGGGTTCGATTCCCGGCTCTGCCACGAAATTTGAAAAGTGGTACGAGGGCTGGAACGGGGTCCACTCAGCCTCGGGAGGTCAACTGAGAAGAGGTGGGTTCGATTCCCACCTCAGCCATCCTCGAAGTGGTTTTCCGTGGTTTCCCACTTCTCCTCTAGGCAAATGCCGGGATGGTACCTAACTCAAGGCCACGGCCGCTTCCTTCCCACTCCTAACACCTTTCCTATCCCATCGTCGCCATAACACCTATCTGTGTCGGTGTGACGTAAAACCAATAGCAAAAAACCCAGTTATATTATATCGGACGCAGGACTTCAGGTCTGTTCACATTTTTTTATTATGTAGGAGAAATAGTAAATATAGCATTATAATAAAACTGAACAGAATATATTATTAAAATGATACATACAATGTTCAGAAGAACAAAAATGGAAGTAGCGACCAAGTAACGAAAGGAAAGCCACACAAATACTATCACTATGCAGAGCTCATCGCCATGTCGAGCAGTCACTTCTATTTGATAAAAAAAGTAATTATTGGCATATATGGATTTAATAAACTGATGCGTCCACTATGACTTACGGTACGTATGTATTTCTGTAGAATGGACGCTATCGCTAATGATTCTACTTCTACTCTACGCGTAGTGCCGGAAGGTGAATATCAACGTGAATGAGTGCAGACGGAATTGTAGCTCAAGCCCTAACACACACTCCTGCTTAGCGCACATGCAAGCCTAGGTCACGAGGGAATTCCGTGTTGCTCGATCTGGCTCGACCACGCTCGACACACCAGTTCGTGACGTCAGCACTCGAGCCTGCTCGAGCAGGCGATCGAGTGGCCCATCCCTACTGCTGGCAAATTGGCTGTTTCCTGCATAGAGTCGCGAAGTTGTTTTTATTCACCTCACTAGTAATAGACACGGAAAATCTTATCAGTTTAGTTCAAAAACGTAATTTCCTCTACGGCAAGGCCCGCAAGTATTATTGCAACAACGTAAAACAGAATGCCTGGAAGGAAATAAGCAAGGGAATGAAAAATCAGACAGGTTAGAATATTCAGTTTTGTGGTAGGTTAACAGTAATGTTGTGGGCAAATGCACTTTACGGTTTTTAATTAATGTTTAGGCCACCTCGATTAATGACTTCACCCTGTCGCGGCCCGCAAATTACTGCATTAAAGTTTTATCAAATCATTCATTGCGTACTTTGTTTCTTACGTAGAATCCCGTTCGATTTTATTCCGCTAGATGGAACGGTGGAGTGGAAATTTTGACTGTTGGTTCGATTCGATTCCACAAGTCGAGAGTGATCATCTGCTGTCTGTGTTGTCATAGCGTGACGTCATATGGCCGTGGCAGGCCCGCACATGTTCCGTGACACCAGACACACACCGCGAGCGCGCGCACGGTCTAACACAGGGTGCAACTTGCGCGGAGACTGGAGGGTTCTAACCACGGGCTGCTTTGAGCGGACGTTTTCTATCTCAAGGGGCTCTAAAATCTGAACTGTTTAAGCAGGAAATATATTTACAACAGAACACTTTAAACGGGAAAAATATACATATGTCTTAATGCAATTGATCAAGGGACCAAGAATATCACACTTCTTAGGCGGGAAAACTTCTTATGCGGGAACTTCTTAACCGAGTTTCACTGTATACCATATTTTAATGTGTTTAATGTGCTATATTTTTTTTGCTAAGGGCTTTACGTCGCACCGACACAGATAGGTCTTATGGCGACGATGGGATAGGAAAGGCCTAGGAGTTGGAAGGAAGCGGCCGTGGCCTTAATTAAGGTACAGCCCCAGCATTTGCCTGGTGTGAAAATGGGAAACCACGGAAAACCATCTTCAGGGCTGCCGATAGTGGGATTCGAACCTACTATCTCCCGGATGCAAGCTCACAGCCGCGCGCCTCTACGCGCACGGCCAACTCGCCCGGTGCTATATTTTTTTTTAAAATTTTTTTTTAAATTTTTTTTTTTAGTGTCTTATGATGTGGCATATATATTTTAATGTGTTTATGTACTCACGTCCATGCTCAATCAATAGGTTTTAGTTTATTCTAACCATCACCACTTTTAATCAGAGATATTTTTAATGCAACATACTGCAATATATTTTACTTCCATTTTTCATTAGACATCCGGATGCTCTTACGTAACATCTTTGTAATTTTGTCCTATGACTGTAAATTTGTGTGCTAGCTGATGATGGCCAAGATAGGTCGAAATGGGTACTAGTGCAATAATTCATTTACAATAAATGTATTGATCGGTGGAACATTTTCCTTGTCTATTACATTGGAGATTTCAATAGCCATCATACTCTCTGGGGATATCAGGAGTGTGATGAAAATGGACAAAAACTTGTTGACTGGATGGATACAGAAAACCTCAAACTCGTTTATGATGCTAGAGATAAAGCAACTTTTATCTCTGCACGATGGAATTATGGCTATACACCTGACCTGTGCTTCATTACACAGTCTCCTAACGTTCCCAATGAGGTACATCGCACAGTACTAGCCAGGTTCCCTCACACCCAGCACCGGCCAGTAATTCTCCAGACAGGTCTGTTCATACCCATTATCCTGTCCTACCCGAGACCACGATGGAACTTCAACAAAACAAATTGGACAGAATTTTCAAAGCAGACTGACTCCAATATAAGATTGATAAAACCCACTCTCAACAACTACAGCAGATTTATTGGTATACTAAAAGGTGGAGCAAAACGATGCATACCAAGAGGTTACCGCAAAGAATACATCCCTGGCTGGAATGAAGACAGCGAAAAGCTTCTCAAGGAATATGAAGTCAATGGTGATTCTGCAACTGCCTCTGTCCTTCTGCATCACTAAATGAAAACAGACAAAATAAATGGCAAGAAACTGTAGAATCCTTGGACCATATTCACTCCAGCAGAAAGGCCTGGTCCTTAATCCGGAAACTGGATATGGCAAAAAATACTATCAGACAAAAATGTAACATAAACTTAGATGATATGGCCAAACACATGATCACTACCTCCAAGTCAAGAAAGGAAAAACATATCATAAAAGAAGTCAGACATCAATTGAATAAAAGGAATAGGTCAGCTCTACAATCATCTGAGTTCTCTGCCCCCATTTAAACTAGAAGAGACTATAGAAGCTATGAAGTACATGAAACTTGGAAAGGCAGCAGGTGTTGATGGCATTTACCCCGAATTTCTGTTACACTGTGGTCCAGCTACTCTCAGATGGTTGAACACATTCTTTTCCAACATTGTAGAAACAGGTCATCTGCCTCCACTATTCAAGAAAACCAAGATCATTGCTATACTAAAGCCAAACAAAGACCCTTCAAAAGTTGAAAACTACCGCCCTATTGCACTCCTTAGTGTCACATTCAAGCTGCTAGAGAGACTGATCTACAATAGAATCTCCTCAGCTATCAACAAGGTTGTCCCTATAGAACAAGCTGGATTTAGACCAGGAAGAGGATGTGAGGAACAGGTGCTAGCAGTAGCAACTCATATCAAAAATAGCTTTGAGAAGAAGCTGATAAGCATGGGTATCTTCTTAGATCTAACTGCTGCTTATGATACCATTTGGCATGACAAACTGCTGCTCAAATTCATTAGTATCATCTCTTGTCGGAAACTAACCACTCTAATAGGCAATATGCTGAGCAATACGTATTTCCAAGTGTTTTCAGAAAACTCTACAAGTCGGGTGCACAAAATAAATGATGGGCTCCCACAGGGCTCTGTGTTGGCTCCACTCCTTTTTAATTTGTACACATACGATCTTCCAAATACCAAGTCCAAGAAATTTATTTACGCTGATGATATTGCCTTGATAGCCCAGGATCAAAGCTTCCCCGAAGCTGAAGCAACATTAACAGCAGATCTGATGATATTGGATGAATACTTCAAACATAATTCTCTTCTACCGAATCCTCAAAAGACAGTTGTATCAACTTTCCATCTACGGAACAAACATGCAAATTACAATCCTACAGTCAGTTTCAGAGATGAGATTCTCCAATGCTGCAGTAACCCTAAATACCTAGGGGTGACCCTGGATAGATCACTGACATACAAAATGCATCTCAAGAATGTAGCAGCTAAAATTAAAACCCGGAACAACATATTACAGAAGTTAACAGGGACCACCTGGGGTACCAATGCATCAGTCCTTAGATCCACAGCTCTGGCTCTTTCGTACTCAGTTGCAGAATACTGCTGTTCTACATCGTTAAACAGTGCTCACACCAAAATAATTGACACACAGCTCAATCAAGCAATGCGCCTCATCACAGGATGTATTCAATCTACTAACACGCACTGGTTATCAGTTATAAGTAACATTCCACCCCCACCCCTAAGAAGATCTCAGTCATTGCTGAACACATGGAAGAAAATTGAAAGCAACCCACTGTTACCAATACATTCAGATTGTCCAGTATCATTACCGCAGCGATTAAAGTCCAGACAACCATCGTGGCGAACAGCAATCAACCTGCAAGACAATAACTTCAAAATACTAGATGCATGGAAAAATCAGTGGCAAAGCCAAAACTCCCTGACACATCATTACTTAATTAAAACTCCTTGGGAGCAGCCCGCAGGCTTTCATTCACCTTGACGACAGTGGTGTGTACTGAACACGATAAGGACCGGCCAAGGAAGATGCGGGGCAATACTAAACAAGTGGGGATGGAAGTCCTCTCCTCATTGTGACTGCGGTGAAGAACAGCAAACCATGGATCACATAGTGCTGGAATGTCCCCTCAGAGCGTTTAGAGGCTCAATGAAGGATCTCCACAACCTAACACAAGGAGCCGCTGAGTGGATTAACCATCTGGACATAGTATTGTGAATAATTTTATGAACTTGAGAGTGTGTGTATTTTTGTACATATTTTGTAAATAGCTTTTTTTTTTTTTGCTAGGGGCTTTATGTCGCACCGACACAGATAGGTCTTATGGCGACGATGGGATAGGAAAGGCCTAGGAGTTGGAAGGAAGCGGCCGTGGCCTTAATTAAGGTACAGCCCCAGCATTTGCCTGGTGTGAAAATGGGAAACCACGGAAAACCATTTTCAGGGCTGCCGATAGTGGGATTCGAACCTACTATCTCCCGGATGCAAGCTCACATCTGCGCGCCTCTACACTTGTAAATAGCTGATATTCCTCCTTTCATCATATGATAAATAAATAAATAAATCAGGCTTTAAAAGAGATGAAAGAGATATAAATGGGAAATCAAGGACAGGGTTCAGCTAGAAAAAGTTTCTTTAAAGCTATGACATCTACTCTCAATAGTTATTGTCCTCTCATCTAAGTAAAAAAAAAGTCCACAAATCAGAATAAGGTCAAGAAAGTAATAAAATAGTATTTACCAAAATTTGAAACCTTAAAACATCAGATGATTATAATTTCCTCAATATATACAATGACCGGCAAAAAAGAAGTGGAACACTAATTTCTCATGTAAAATCTTAATCTATTTCTCTAAAATGTACCAGTTTTCCAATATTCATTTCAATTTTATAAAAGATAGATATTCAGCTATAGAAAGTACCAAAACATATTTTACAACACGCATTAACTCAAAGTTTTCCTTACATTTTGTAATTTTTGGAAGTTTTCAGTCCTTCTAATTTTTTCTTAGATGGTTTTTGTCAATTGTTATTAAATTTATTGCCAAAAAAAAATATTAATGCTTGTAGTGCAGTTCATGAGGACACTGATACTGAAATACAAGTGTTTCTACCCCTAACATCTAACATCTATGATGGTCTGTAACTTCTTTGAAATCATTTAACAAAAAACTAGGGAATCTGCCACCTGCCACAGATCAGTGATGATCGATTGATTTCAATCCCAATTCTGTGTCTAATATGTCATGCAAAGCATTACAGGGTTATATACATTGAGTGACCAGCACTGAGTATGAAACATCACACACAATAAGATCAGGAAACATATACCTGTAAGTAGAACTCAGCTGCATGTCGAAAACATTCCATGGCTGCAGACAGGAATTGCTTTGTATTCTCAGTGTTCGTGAGAACAGTTGGCGCATCACTGGACTGATTTAGCTGAGCTAGAGTCAATAAAGTTTCAATTTTAGATTTGCCATCTTGAGCCCATGATAGAGCAACTTCACCAAACATGGCAAAATGGAGGGCTGCTATCTGGAACAACTTGTGGTCGTCTGGACAGTGCATCTTTATAAACTCCAGAAAAGCCAGCTTCAAACCAGGTACCTACCATAAAAATATTTATACATGTTAAAAAAATATTCTTGTGTTTTTACAGTGTAAAAGTAGCTCTCTTGTTTAACTTATAAATTAATCACACATCTAAGTCAAAGAAAGAATTCAGTTCATTTAAACAAGGTAAATACAGCAAGACAAACAGTATAGAAATGAAGCATTGTATTCCCAGATCGGTCAGACTGTAATAAAATAAGACACTTGGAATCTCTACTTCCCTGCCATGAGCCTAATACTAGTGAGAGGTTGGGGTACATGTGTATTTGAACTAGATCTGGCATTGCTTCTACTTAGAGTAAGAGTCCTAAATATGAGACAGTTAAAACTTTTAAAAAATTATACAGTCCAGTTTTCAACAGGAAAATAAAGTTCATCCAAATTATTTTATGTTAAAAAAGAGGAGTTGAAAAATAAGGAATTTTCTTAGGTGACTGTAACCAGAGTTGGGAAGTAATTGAGTAAAAGTAATCAAATTACTTGTAAGGAATACATTTTTAGTAATTCTTACTACTTTTTACAAAATGTAAATTTTATTCGTAATTTCTTGGAATTGATGTTAAAGTCATGATATTCAGCGCGGCACATCACGGGCTGTAATGATCGTAGGAGTCTGAAATTTTGTAAATAACTAAGCAATGCGCTTGCGAATTATGCCACCAAAAGTATTAATTCCAAGTTTTGCCACCAGGCGAAAATATGGCGCTGTAAGCGGTCAGAATGTGCTATATGCTGTAACTCTGACGTCAAAATGTTCTTCCAGTAGAACTGCGTTGTGTCAGTTCCTTAATTGTTGCTTGGTTGCATGTTGATTTCTTTTGTGTAGTGAATCTTCGTTGTAACATCAATGTCACATACAAAACGGATAATAATACTAATAAGATAATTTTCAATTCAGATAAAATAGAGAATAAATGTATATTTAATAAATCAGGAATTTACAAATTAACATGCCAAACATGTAAACAATGATACATAGGACAGTCCGGAAGAAGTTTGGCTATAAGGTACAAAGAACACGTTAATGTGGTCAAACATAAAAGATATTCGGCAATGGGAGAACATATGGTTGAAATGAATCATAAATTTACAGACATTTCCAATGACATGAAATTATTACATTCGACCAAAAAGGGAAAACTGATGAATGTTTTGGAAAATTTAGAAATTTACCTTACACAAAAATGTAATTCTGAATCAAGTTTAAATGAGAAAAGTACAGAAGATAACCCACTGTTTAGGCTAGCATATAATCATTTAAGGAACAAAAAGAAGAAGAAAAGAAGACAAACTTGAAGATCCTAAATCTGTGTAGTGTTCTCATTCAGTTCAACCAAAATTGTATGTATTGATCATTTTTTTATAATATTTCATAAGTTCTCTTTACTCTTTGATATGATGTATTGGGACACAATACTCCTTCAAATTGTAAAACAAAAGATTGTGTCATATTGTGTTATTCTTTGATCTAACCACTGATGAAGGGAATGGTTGAGATTTCCCGAAACATGTATGGTTTAATTAATAACGTTTCTTTCATTTAATGAGTGTATTGATCAAGGCGGATTTAAATAAACTATTATAAATAGTTATATTACACATTCAGACCAGTCAATACGAACCAAACACAATATTAACCTATCATGGTTAAGTTTATTAACTGTGACAAATGACGAATGAAATGCAGTAGGGGAGTTGCCAGTACAATAGCCGCAACAGACCTCCTTGTGCAATGCACGATTCCAGTCTTGCAGGAACACAACTGTGATCACACCATTATTTTCATGCAAGATACTGCAACATCATATATCGCTCACCAGGTGAAAGAATTTCTTCGAGAAATCTTCAGTAATGGCATTATCTCTACGAATTATCTAGATATGTGGCCTTCGAGGTCTCCTGACCTAAATCTATGTGACTTCTGGTTGTGGGGATATTTGAAAGATCGTGTCTATCAGGGACATGTCCGATCTCTGCCCGATCTAAAGGCTAGCATACGACGACATGTCGCTCTGATTCCACCCGACATGCTGAGGGCAACTGTCGACCGTGCTGTGTTATGGATGCAGCATGTTGCTGAGTTTGGAGGCCATATTGAACAGTGTTTGTAACCATAAATGCTAACAAACCTCCCAGAACCACCATTATCATGTGTTTGATCTTTCCTGCCTTTTTTCTGTGACCACTACCATTGCTTACAGTACCATATTTTTGCCTGGTGGCAAAACTTGGAACAAATAATTTTGTGGCATAATTCGTGAGCGCCTATCTATGAAATTTCAGACTCCTACAATTGTTATAGCCCGTGTTGTACCGCAATGAATACCATAACTTTAATTGTGGACGCCTGATACATTGCATGCAAGCAGAAGCAGAAGAAATTAAGTGATGATGAAAGTGACTTCTCAGTTTTACTACAGCAAAACCTGTAGCTTCACCAGTTCTGAATGAGGTACATTCTTACCTCTCCAGTACTTCCATAGACATCAAAGTTATCCTACAACAGACACCACTGCTGGGGATGTTCTTGAAATTAAACACAGTCATTACTTTAAGTTCCCCCACAGCAGAGCATCTTTTCAGCAAATGCGAAGATGCACTTTCTCCAAAGAGATCTAGTCTTATTGAAAATTTTAAGAATCAATTATTTTGAAAAGTAAATGGTAAATGCTGAAAGTAATTAAAATGTTAAACATTTTTGAACAAATAGTTCTGAAAGCCTCATGATACCATATTTAGTCTCACTTAGCAGTGATAGCCACTTTATGTTTCTATGCTAAAAGAGAAACACAACATAAAGTAATATATTTTTTCCTTGCAAACTTCGGTACAATTCCAGCCCCACACAAAAAAGTTTTGGGTGGGATTTCTTTAGCAAAGAGAGATTATGATATAGATGTTGATTCCCACAAGGAACCTGAAATATTTGTTCCAAATGAGTAAATTTATAAAACCAATATAGTTGATCCATTATTGGACATTATAAATTTTCCAGCTAAACTCATTCCTGGTTGCCAGTGTTTCGCCCCAGTGTGCTAATTTGGGCTCGTAGCACATCTACCAAGATGCATGGTTGGTTTGTTATTTACCAACTGTTTATGATGAATTATGACAAAAGGAGAGAGAGGGAAAAGGAGCAAAGGTGGAGGCAGCTGTAGCTCGTATGCAAGGAAACATATTCTTCAGCAGTTTACATTTTCACACTCACAATGCTTTGTGTACATGTTTCATATGACTTAGCAGCCCAATCCTGGCATGAAATATACGTCCACACAGATCACATGGAATGGCTGGGAGAGGGTGAGACTGGTCCGCATTGAACTGCGAATTTTATATCCACCTTCATTTAACTCCATATATGTTAATCCTCTTCACGTAACATCCAACGTCCTTCAAGATTCTAGAAACAGAAGAGCTTTCTTCTAGCATCTTACTTCGCATCGACATTTATTTTAAGAAGATGTACAATATTATAGGGAAGGATCCACCTTTCAATACTCCGTAGTAAGTTGAACTAAAAAGTAGTTACAACCTGTTTATTGGGACCGGTTTCAACACATTTCAAGTGTCATCATCAGCCAATTAGCGAAGATCTTAAAACAACTAATATATTGAACACAGGCAAAAAACTAACATTGTATCATATCGTAGCAATTCAGTTAATGTTCAAAACACAATAATCACAAGAGAGTGATTGTGTTTTGAACATTAACTGAATTGCTACGATATGATACAATGTTAATTTTTTGCCTGTGTTCAATATATTAGTTGTTTTAAGATCTTCGCTAATTGGCTGATGATGACACTTGAAATGTGTTGAAACCGGTCCCAATAAACAGGTTGTAACTACTTTTTAGTTCAACTTACTACGGAGTACTGAAAGGTGGATCCTTCCCTATAATATTGTACATCTTCTTATTTCTCTATTCAATACGGAACAATCATGAAGTTTTTAACTTTAAATTTATTTTAAGTTTATAAACATCTTGAGAAGACAATGTTACGGTACTGTAATTTCAATTGATTTTTCAGCATCGCTTGAAAACTAACCTTTTTCGATTTCCATGACCAACAACTTAAGGATTACTTTTACAACTTGTTACTTTTATACGGCGGACTGGACCTTTTTATGGATCTCTATTTTTTAACATAATGTAGCGCATCTCTGGTTTCTTAAGCCTCCATGCGCAACAATTACCTTCCTTCAAGTTCCAAAAAAACTGATGAGCCTTTCCAGCATCCATGTGTTTTTATGTCTATGAATATCTTAGAAAATGACGTAACTTCATCTCAGTTGTTCTTCGAATATACAGCAGCAAATTTAAGAAGCCAGCATCTACAACATCTTTTTAATGTGCACTGGACTTATTATGAATCTCTTTCAGAGAGTTATTTGTTAACATAGTGCTGCACAATATCTCACGTGGTATGTACTTTTACGAGACCTTACGTGTCTTTACATTGTTTAATTTCTTCAGTATTTGTGTTTTAATTTTGCTTTAGGCTGACGATGACCTAGTACTAGGTCGAAACTAGTCCTTAATCATTTATGTAATTTAAACTCTTTACATTTTGTATTGAAAAGGTGGACCCAAATATTACATTAATTTTACTCTATTGCTTCTGTGCTTGCCATTTATCCTTTTCATGTTGTTGTCTCTCCTCTTCAAACACCGTAACTGATGTAGAAACAGCATGGCGCCAAGTGTACAATTCTCAGCAACGCATCCCAGGATTGAATGTTAATTCCAGCTCTTTTCATGGTATGCCTTAGCTGATCCTTGAAATGCTTCAAAGGGGCTCCATGAAGTCTTGTACCGGAGCAGAGTTCACCGTACAGGAGTTGACGAGGAAGCCTGGTTTCACTCATGTGATCTAAGACAGTGGTCAATGATGGTAGCCTCAATGCTTGTAGCATGTGCTTTCTCAATAATTGCAAGGTTGATGACACGGTCCTCCCATTTGATGTTCAAGATGGGTCCAAGTTTTTGCAAATAGAAGTGCTCTAGCTTTTTGATATCATGATGGTAGAGTGTTCAAGTTTCAGAACCTTAAAGCAGTGTTGATATGACATCAACATGGTAAACCATGATCTTGGTACAGTAGAACCTCGATAATTCGAAATCGGTTAATTCAAAATCCCACGTAATTCGAAGAAGCTCTCGTTCCCGAAAACATGAGATACAGTTTTGCATGTTATTTAAATTGTTTAATTCGAAATACAGATAATTCGTAATTCGAAGTACAATGTCGGCCCCATTACCGATATTCAGACTTTTAATTCGAAACTGCCTTTACATTTTAAAACAATAGTATGTTACAGAGTAATTGCAACTCGAAATTTATCCGCGTCATAATAGAACGCATGTTTCGGAACGTGGAGTGGTAGCTTTCCGCACTTACACTCACTTCGGTGGGTCTACAGCGCGCTTCATGTTTGGCAAGTTGAATGAAATCGGAATTATTTTGTATTCAACCTTTTAAGGAACGCCGTAACATCACGCAACAGGCAGTGTGTGGGAAAACAAAATGTGCGAACACTGGCGATGCCGACAGTTGACAAAAAAGCGTGGCTCATATAATAAATTCGTAGGCACCGAACAATACTGTCATTGCCGATGAAACTGCATTGCTTTATTTTAATGTGAGCCCAAACGGTCTTATGGTTTTAAAGGAGAAAGTGCCAGCCGGGGAATCGTACAAGGGTCGGAGATGGGGTCATTGTAGTGCGTTGACATGGAAGCGAGAAACTTTATCCCCTCGTCATAGAAAAGTTCGATAACCTACAATGTTTTAAGGGCGTCGGACACTTTCCATCCCAATACAAAGCATCTAAAAATGCAAACAGTACAGATATCCAAAAAATAATGCATTTGCACGGTGGAAGCAGCATAATTTATCCTTGTCTTTGAATTGTGTGATTGCTTTTCTTTCGTTGCGTGAGGTTATGTTCGTCAGTGATTTATCCAAGTGCATTATTTGAACATTGTAAATTCACCTTGTTGGATACATTTCGGATTGAATTTATTAATGGGTCTTAGAATACTTTGTGACGCGGCAAGTGTTTACATTTCTGAAGTACGAGAGAAGTGCCATGGCGGGAAATCGTACAAAGATAGAGTCATAGGAAAGTTTGATTTTAAGGGCATCGGGTACTTTCTGTGTAAATACAAGGCATCTAAAATGCATACAGTATAGTACTCCAATCTCCAATGAATAAAGCACTTACACATGGGAGCCAGAATAGATTTCTCCTCGTCTTTGAATCGTGCTTTTTTTTTTTTTTTTTTTCCTTTCTTTCGTTGCATGAGGTTATATTTGCCAGTGAGATATGAAAGTGCATTATTTGAATACTGTAAATGCACCTTTTTTGGATACATTTTGGAAATAGTTCTTTTTTTTATGGCATTTGAAAGGTATAAACTGTGAATCAAGGTTAACTGCATGCAGTAACGGGACTTAGAATATTTCGTAATGCGGCAAGGGTTGGTACTTCTGAATTGCGAATTGGCGGTTAATTCGAAATCACGTAATTCGAAGTCCGATTTTTGAGTCCCAACGACTTCGAATTAACGAGGTTTTACTGTATGCATTTTAAGGTCGTTATTCATGAAGACACGATGGGATCAATGTCCAAATGCTGAGTGGGCAGCACCAATTCTCCTATCCACATCTTGTGAGAAGTTAGCATTTGTTGAGAGGATACATCCTAGATATAAAAAGTGGTTGACCTGCTCCAGTGGAGTATCCGTAATGAAGATATTGAAAACTGGGAGGTTCGACCCAGGTGCAGGCTGTGCGAGTACTTTGGTTTTCTGAACATTAATGGAGGGACCAAAACGATCGCAAGCACACTTGAAACAACTGACTGACTATTGTGGCTCCTCAGGTGTGAGAACAGGTGCGGCAGCGTCATATGCATATTGTAATTCCATAACGGAGGAAATCTTAGTAAACGTTTGGGAGCGAAGTCTAGCCAGATTGAAGCAATATCTGACCTTTACACCTTCGTCGTCTGTAGATGTTCCATATAACAAGGCAGTTAGACAAAGAGTGAAAAGAGTTGGAGCAAGCACACAACCTTGTTTCAATCCATGAGTGATTGGAAATGGATCAGAGATAATATTGTGATGAATGATTTGTCCAGACGTGTCATCATGAAGAGCCTTGACCAGATTAACAAAATGCTGTGGACAGCCAAAGTGTTTCAGTTCTGTCCACATAGCTGGTCATGGGACTGAGTTGAAAGCCCTTTCCATGTGATAGAACACTAGGTATAAAGGAGCCTGTTGCTCTCTGTATTTTTCCTGGGCTTGCCTTGCACAGAAGATCATATCTGTTGTACCTCTGGACGTTCGAAAACTGCACTGCAACTCTGGTAGGATCCTTTTGGAAATAATCTGCAGGTGATTCAGCAAGATTCTAGCAAGAATTTTACCTGCTATAGATAGCAATGTTATAGCCTGAGAGTTGCCACAAACACTACGATCACCTATTTTGAAAAGAGTAACAATAATGGCATTTTTAAGGTCACCAGGTATTTTGCAGGTTTCCCATATTAAGAGGATAAGCTATGAAGTCTGCTCTTTAGAGGTAGGTCTCCACTTTGAATCAATTCCAGAGGAATGTTATATGGGCCAGGAGCCTTGCCAGGTTTGAGTTTACTGAGAGCAAGTTGAATTCCTTGGATGTTGGTGGGAGAGACAAATACTTAGCGAATTAACACATGGGTGACAAGCTCCAAGAAATCTTGGTTTTATTCACGTCATCGTTGTCTCCCTGTGCGTCTCTTGACCATACATTGAACTATTACGGACTTGCATATTGAGTAAAATAAATCATAGATGTAGGGGAAGGAGGGGAGGGTTGAGACAAAATTTACATTTTATTTTTTTAAACCAATTTTCTGAATTTCTTTCAATTATCAACTGTTGCAGTCAGTTCCCTATACCTTCCTCTTGAGTGTGTTATTTTCTTAAACTGTTAGATATTCAAGAAAAGCTAAAAAATATTCATAAATAGACACACTACATTATGTCTCAAACCACCCTTAGTAAGGGAGGTTTGAGACACATGTATGGGAGGCTTGAGACACATGTGGTAATTTACAGAACTGCAGTAAGTAATAGTACAAAATTATAAAAATCATTGGAACTGAAACTGTGGACATTAAAAGATATTTCTTGTGCACAAAATGCATATACATATTTTTCCAATGGAGACCTGAAATATAAATCTACTGCACACAGTATGATGAAAAATCAACATCGAATATGAATTGCTTATGAGCACGCTGTGTTCCTCCAACAGTTATTGGCTTTTCCAGTTTCATAATTATATCCTCAGCTATAACATAACTCACATCTTCAGTTTCGGGATAGATGAATGTCTTACCACCTGCACAACGTTTCAGAAATTTAATTTTGTATTCATTGTCACTGCGGTTTACAACTACTACTGATCCAACATAATAAACAATGCTCTTCTTGCTTGCAAATTTAACGAGCACAAAGTCCCCAATTTCAATGTTTTCAGGTGTGGGATCAAAGTCATCAGTTGCCAATACCTCCTCCCTGAAAGTAGTAAAATCTAACGAGTCTTCTGAGGCTATATTAAAATCCTCATCTGAACTGGATGATTCATTTTCTTTTGAAAGTTCAAGCTTAGATTTCTTCACCTTTTTATTATTAATTGGATTGAAATTCAGCCTCCTTTTCTTTGAAATACGAGCTTCAAACTCCTGATGTATTTCATTTTTTACTGGAGTGTCTGTCAAAATTCTAGATTTTTTAGGTTTCCTTCCCACAGTTTTCTTCCTAGGACCTGCCTTCGGAAAAGGCCGTATCTCTTCTGGTGTCACAATTCTTCCGTTGTCTACACTTCCTGAAGGCTGAGGACTTGATTCACTTGCTGGTGTAGGCCAACACTTAGCTAATTGTTGCATGGTAGGACTACCTGCAACATTCTCTTCTCTGCTGGGGTCACCTTCCTGACGATCAGTGACATATGAGCTTAGAAACTCATCGTCACGAAATATGTTCCTATTTAATGGATAAATTCCAGTATTTTGGAACCCGCTCACTACATTTTGTGGAGTAAATGCCAAGGGATATGCCTTCCCAAGTAATTCCCCTATTTCGTATATGGAAATTGGGCGTCCTGGATGATTTATCATCCATTCGTCTGCTGCTGTGTTATAATAAGTCTTCAGCGGCCCAAACACTGTCCTGTCGAGTGGCTGTAGTTTGTGACTTGTGTGCGGTGGTAATGTAAGGAGGACAATTCCATTATCCTTACAATAATCTAGACCCTTTGGTGTCACATGACTTTCGTGATTGTCCATAATAAGCAACACTTTTCTCTCTTTAGAACATGAAACATATTTCTTAAAATGAATTAGAAACTGCTCAAAATTTTCCCCTGTCATCCAGCCACTAGGATGACAAACAACTTTAGTACCAGGAGGTGATCCTTTAGCCATGTGATCTTTTACATGCACCCTAGGGAAAACTAGAAATGGGGGAACACTATTCCCTAGTGCATTTACTGCAGCACACAATGTGACAAGTGTTCCTCTTTCGGCAGACGTAACCTTACCAACTTGTTTCTCCCCTTTACATGCAATGATTTTCCCAGGTTTATGCACCGTTGTAAGGGCAGTCTCATCTACATTAAACGTACGTTCAGGTCCAAAATTTTCCCTTTCCATTACAATGTATAGATTATTGAAAAATGAATCAACATTGGCACGGTTGAAACCTGTAGCCCGTCCCAAGCTTGTGCTCTCTGGTGTACGAAGAGAAAGAGATTTATGTCCGTTCAGGAAACCCCGCAACCAATCGTAACTAGCAATTTTTACCTCCTGCCAACCATCAGGAATTACTTTATTATTTTCTTTTGCAAATTGATAAACCAACTGACGAGCTTGTTTTGATGTCAATCCATAATGCAGTTTGGAAGCTGTTTTTAAATAAACCTCTAACAACTTCTCTTCTTCATCCGAAAACATTTGGTTAGTGACATAGTTTGGTTTGTATGTTAGATTTTGTTTGCTGTTATCATCTGTTGCTTTGTATTTCTTAACATAACGGCTCAAAGTCTGTTTATCTATGGAGAAACGTCTTGCTGATTCGCGTACGGCTCCACCTTCTATTACTGCTTTAACTGCACTTTGAAGTCTATCAGGTGAAATACTGGTCCTCGTCTTCCCAGACTTACTTTTCCAAAAGAATGGCATACTGTAAAGAAGTACAGCAAGTGTAAACCAAGGATAATAGGTAACTGAATAGATAAACTTGCAAACTATCAAAGTACCATTTACAGTGCTAAACTATATATTCAGTTCTGACTGCATGTGACGGGGAGGCTTGAGACAGTGTCTCAAGGCACCCTTAGACATTCTGTCTCAAGGCTCCCAGCACCTCATGTATATGTAAATTTGCGCGAATAAACATAACCTCAAAAGCTAAAGAGTTCATTGTTTGTTTAATTATAGCTTACCTCTTAAGTTCACTGATGAAATTATAACAGCTGTTAAGAATGTGTTCACTTAAACAAAAACTCAAAATATATCACGTCACAAAAAAATACTTCTCATATCTCAAAATACATTTATCACTCTAACTTCCACTCTTCAACAGAAATCACCATGAAACTCCGTCAGCTCACTCTGGTGGCACATTGCTACAACTGTCATGCAGAAGTGTTGCCAACATATAACATGTCGAGGAGATATCACTGGTGTCTCAAGCCTCCCTCCGTCTCAACCCTCCCCTCCTTCCCCTATATCTGCCACTTTTCTTTTATTCTTTGATTTAGTTTCGAAATGCTGACTTTCTTTCTGCCGGTTCAGTCAATGATAAGATGGAGCGCTCACGAATACAGTGTTAACTGACAACAATATTTTAGAAGAATTGTATGCCGATCATCGTTCAAATGGATATAGTGATTGTTTAGTGGAAACTGAATATGAGAGTGATAGTGGAAGTGATATTGAAGCCCTTACATGCCGTAATTTACATGGTGTGCTCATTTATTCAAGTGACTCTGATGACGACAATGATGTAAACAATGATGATGTAAGAACTGACGCCGAAGATGGTTTTATAAAGATAGACCCATCAACTTTAAAGATTAAATCTTGACTAGTTTAATATTTGTGTACATCATCTTTATAATCATGTGCACTTTTAGTATGCTCAATAGAATAATATGTCTGGTCCACAGGGTATGTGACAAGCTCAAGCATCCGGTCAGCAATGTGTTAATGGAGAGTCTGAGACTAAATACGGAAATCAGCAGGAGGATATGACAAGGCAGAGTATAGAACCTATTACAGAACAATAATATGCCAATGAAGGCTAAAGAAATACAGTGGAATGACTGCCAAGTTCTGAACTTGTGATTGAATATCCATTCACTATTGTATTTCTCTTTTTATTTTTATTTAATCATAATGCTATAATATTTTGTGTAATGTATATGTTTGTATGTATGTACCTATGCTTATTTCCCACATTTTGGCTGAAGATGACGCTAAATAGCGTTGAAACTAGTTCCAAGTAAACATGTTGTAACCAACCATTATAACATTTATTTGTATTGAAAAGGTGGATCCTTCAAGTTACCTATCTTACCATGGTGTTCCATGCATGATGGTACTAATTACAAGTAGTTTCATGGTTCTTATTTGATCATCCCTTGGTTGCCCCTTTTAGTCACCTTTTACGACAGGCAGGGGATACCGTGGGTGTATTCTTCATCTGCGTCCCCCACCCGCAGGGGGTTCAACAGTATTTTGTAAGAAGGAAGTCAGAAGACCAACTTTGCTTTATGGAAGCAAAAGCTGGGTGGACTCAAGATATCTTATTCATAAGTTAGAAGTAACAGACATGAAAGTAGCAAGAATGATTGCTGATACAAACAGGTGGGAACAATCGCAGGAGGGTGCTCGGAATGACGAGATAAAGACTAAGTTAGGAATGAACTCGATGGATGAAGCTGCACGCATAAACCGGCTTCGGTGGTGGGGTCATGTCAGGCGAATGGAGGAGGATAGGTTACCTAGGAGAATAATGGACTCTGTGATGGAGGGTAAGAGAAGTAGAGGGAGACCAAGGCGATGATGGTTAGACTCAGTTTCTAACGATTTAAAGATAAGAGGCATAGAACTGAATGAGGCTACAGCACTAGTTGCAAATAGAGGATTGTGATGATGTTTAGTAAATTCACAGAGGCTTGCAGACTTAATGCTGAAAGGCATAACAGTCTATAATGATGATGTATGTAGGCCTACTGTGTGTGTATGTATAAACTTAATTATACCAAAAAATACGTGTCATGGAAAAAAAGAGGTGGGGGGCAGCTAGGGGGCGTTCGTGGATGGAAAGGGAATATAGTACATAAACTATTCTCAATAAAATATCCTGTTAACAAATATAGCTTAAAGTTAAAATGTTTGCCGTTGACACTGGGTTCATATGTCATGTAAAAACTTCTTGTAAAATTTTTGTGGCACATCTAGCTAGAATATGTAAGTCTGACGATTAATTTGGTGTCTTTCTTTAGAACGCTATTGTTGTTGTGTTTGAAAGAGAGCCAATGTCTTGTTGAGAATCTTGTACTGTCCTGTATTTAACTGCTGGCAATTTTGATGGATGGCTTGCAACCAGTTCTGCAATCGCGAAGGAAGGACAGTGTATAAACACATGTATACGAAGAAATTATTTGTATGAATAACTGTTGTAATATTAAGATGTGGCTTACCTTCCGATCTTCGCGAGTTATCATAGGAAATAAACTCCATGGTTCTGATCCGTATTGAATTGTAATTACAATATAATTGTTAAATTAATGTCGTAATTGTCCACCTTTCAATATAATATGCAATATTCTAAATTACATTAATTAGGGACTAGTTTCGGCCGGGGATGGCCATCTTCAGCCTTGATGTAAAACATCTAATAACTAAAATGTACATGCACACAATTGGCATAAAACAAATGAAACAAAGATATACAAATTGACATTAAAAACTGGGATGAAATTATGAGTAAATTTGAAAATAACTAGGTTCTAAATTCTTGCATCTTGAGTGTGCTCATCATCAAGACTCCTTCATGTATTAATATTCACAGAACTGTTAGTTCTAATACTGCTAATCATTACTAATTCAATTGTAAACGGGAACTGGTAAATGTTGATCCCATAGTTCATCACCAAATCTATTTGAGTGGTGTTAGCCGGATGCAAGTCACTGGACACCGCTGTAAATAACCACCAGCTGACGGAGAACTGCTAGATGTTGTTTCAACATCAATCAAAGTAATAAATAGAGATGCTCTCGTGGTGCTTGTTAAATCATGCTGAAATGTTGTTGGACATTGTCAGGACGGCATATGAAGATGTGGTTAAAACAGATACATTGTGTCTGGTATAAACACAGTTACTTATTTGATATGTTTCCAAAGAGCAGTTTCCCGGTCTGTGCCCTGGCTCTCTGACTATTGTTGTACTGGCGCATATGCACAGAGTCTCGTTCGATACAGTAGCGAGGAGGAGAAGAAGCAGAGGAGGGGGAGGGCATGTCTTTAGCTGTCTCATCATTTGTTACTACTTACTGGAAGGGGACATCATGTTGTAACCACGGCCATTCTGCCTTAATATTATCATTTGCCGCAAAATAGCATTTCATTTCCAAATCTCTCAAATGAAGTAAAAGATGGTCATACAAGGGATTTTTATGCTCCAAGACATCGTTTAAATTATTATCTTTATTAAAAAGTTTAAATATGTAGAAACTCTCGTAATTATTCATTAGCCTTCACTTATTCAATCTTTTTATAATTTATAATTTTGAGATCTTGTTCAATACCAATGAATTTGTGACCTGTTGCGGTTTTATGAACGTGTTGCATTTTTAACAGTAAGATAATAGGAATGTGTCCTTGTTAATTAAGCATTATGTAGCTGAAGATGTCTACAAAGTAGACAAAACATGTTCTATAATTTTTAATTTGCCTTATGGTCAGGTTGAACTGTTGTGTTGTTTTTTTACTTCTTTTAACATGTTTTGATCCTGCCACCAGGATCGTCTTCAGAGCAATAGCAAGGCATATATTGGCAACTGTCACTCAATCGTAACCAGACTCAAGATAGAGAGACCCTGTTAGAAATATAGTTCATTCCAAGGCCTCCAGAGTTAAGGAGAAAGATGTTGACGAGTAAAATATGGAGGGTAACTATGATCTACTCAGTATACAGCCATCACATTTGTTAAAATTAGTTGGGTGTTTAGCAATTTCTTTTTTTTTTTTTTTGCTAGGGGCTTTACGTCGCATCGACACAGATAGGTCTTATGGCGACGATGGGTAGGAAAGGCCTAGGAGTTGGAACGAAGCGGCCGTGGCCTTAATTTAGCAATTTCTATCACATCACGAAGGTAACAATGAGGGTTAAAGAACATTGCAGGCACCTACGTCTTTGCCAGCCAGAGAAGTCTGCTGTGGCAGAATATGCCATACATAATGACCATCAAATTACTTTTGATGCAATTTCTGTCGTTTATAAAGAGAAACATTTTATACCTAGAATCATTCATGTGACCCCAGGTCAACACATCAAAGAACAATTTTAAGACTACAGCGATTAATTTGCCAGTAATATGTGTGATGTTTTACGACTTGATAGATGCACTTTCTATTCATATTTTTATTTGGGGTTTCATTCTAGATCTTAATGAGCCATGAACTCGTTCCCTCATAGATTTTTTATTTTCACTGTTCTCTTTAATAATTTAGTGTAAATGGTTTTGTACTGATGGTATTTAGCTGAATATGTCCAATAAATGGATGAAACATGTACTAGTATTTGCTGTCAGGTAATAACTTTTATCTAAATAAAATAATGTATTGAATTGGGGGATCATTTACATTTGTGTTTGTTTAGTGACGCCAATACGGAGCCAACATTAAACTTTTAATATGTTATACTAAGTTTGAAATTCAATAAATTGTTTTTGCAGGACGAATCCTCCTACAATATACCTCTTCCCTGTCCCTTCCCTTCTGGTAATAGGATTCAGGACTTTGCTAAATTGTGTTCGGTTTTCATTCCCTTGTTGTTTACCTAGTGTACTTTGAAGGGAAATTTGTAAATCAATCAATCATTGTGTATATTTCTGAATGATCACATTACCTGTGTAAGGATTTTCTATGCGGCTGATCTACCTCAGCGTTAACTCAGTTGTATATTGTTTCATCTCTCTCTCTCTCATTCAACAGATTTTAAATTTCTGTCCTCTTTGTCAAAGTTATTGTTACTGCTTGCTTACTCAAAATATATCTTGATGCCTGCTTGTTAAATTCTGGATTCTTTTGTTTAACTTTTTCTCCTTTTGCCTAGCACCTACCATGGATGGCCTCTGTATTACCAGCTGCTTCCCATGCCCTCAAGTCAACCTCATGTATGAGTGTATTCTAAATAATCACTGACACGTCATTACTTCTATGCAAAACAGATGGGTCATAATAATAATAATAATAATAATAATAATAATAATAATAATAATAATAATAATAATAATAATAATAATAATAATAATAATAATAATAATAATTGTTGTTGTTGTTTGAGTCTTTAGTCCATAGACTGGTTTGATGGAGCTCTCCACGCCACCCTATCCTGTGCTAACCTTTTCATTTCTATGTAACTACTGCATCCTACATCTGCTCTAATCTGCTTGTCATATTCATACCTTGGTCTACCCCTACCGTTCTTACCACCTGCACTTCCTTCAAAAACCAACTGAACAAGTCCTGGGTATCTTAAGATGTGTCCTATCATTCTATCTCTTCTTCTCTTCAAATTTAGCCAAATCAATCTCCTCTTGCCAATTCGATTCAGTATCTCTTCATTTGTGATTCGATCTATCCATCTCACCTTCAGCATTTTTCTGTAACACCACATTTCAAAAGCTTCTATCCTCCTTCTTTCTGAGCTAGTTATCGTCCATGTTTCACTTCCATGCAACGCTCTACACGAAAGTCTTCAAACACATCTTTCTAACTCCTATATCAATGTTTGAAGTCAGCAAATTTCTTTTCTTAAGAAAGCTCTTCCTTGCTTGAGTGAATTTGCATTTTATGTCCTCCTTACTTCTGCCATCATTAGTTATTTTACTACCCAAGTAACAATATTCATCTATTTCCTTTAAGACTTCATTTCCTAATTTAATATTTCCTGCATCACCTACCTTCGTTTGACTGCACTCCATTACTTTTGTTTTGAAATTTATTTTCATCTTGTACTCCTTACCCAAGACTTCGTCCATAACATTCAGCAGCTTCTCGAGATCTTCTGCAGTCTCAGACAAAATAACATCATCGGCAAATGCTTTCCTCTCCTTGGATTGCGATTCCCTTTCTAAATTCCTCTATGATTTCCTTTACTGCCTGTTCTATGTAAACATTGAAAAGGAGGGGGGACAAACTGCAGCCTTGCCTCACTCCTTTCTGGATTGCTGCTTCTTATTCAAAGCCCTCGATTTGTATCACTGCAGACTGATTTTTATACAGATTGTAGATAATACATCGTTCTCGGTATCTGATCCCAATCACCTTCAGAATCTTAAATAGCTTGGTCCAATCAACATTATCAAATGCCTTTTCTAGATCTACGAATGCCATGTACGTGGGCTTGTCCTTCTTGATCGATCCTTTAAGATCAGACGTAAAGTCAGGATTGCTTCACGTGTTCCTACATTTCTTCTGAAGCCAAATTGATCTTCTCCCAACTCAGCTTCAACTTGTATTTCCATTCTTCTGTAAATAATACGTGTTAAAATTTTGCAGGCATGAGATAACTAATGGTGTGGTAGTTTTCACACCTGTCAGCACCGGCTTTCTTGGGAATAGGTATAACAACATTCTGCCGAAAATCGGATGGGACTTCTGTCTCATACATCTTACACACTAAATGGAATAACCTTGCCATGCTGGTTTCTGCCTTCTCCTAAGGCAGTCAGTAATTCAGGGGGAATGTCATCAATTCCAGGTGCCTTGTTCCTATTTAGGTTGCTCACAGCTCTGTCAAACTCTGACCGCAAAACTGGGTCTCCCATTTCATCAGCATCAACAGCCTCTTCTTGTTCCAGAACCGAATTATCTATATCTTCACCTTGATACAACTGTTGGATATGTTCCTGCCATCTTTCTGCTTTGTCTTCTTTCCCTAGAAGTGGCTTTCCATCTATGCTCTTAATATTCATACATTTAGATTCCCTTTCTCCAAACGTTTCCTTGATTTTCCTGTATGCAGCATCTACCTCTCCTAGGACCATACAACTCTTCGACATCCTTGCACTTCTCCTTCAGCCAGTCTTCCTTAGCTACCTTGCACTTTCTATCCACTTCATTCTTTAATCACCTGTATTCTTTTCTGCCCTCTTCATTTCTAGCATTCTTGTATTTTCGTCGTTCATCAATCAGGTCTAGTTATCACTGATTCTTAGTTGATCTTTTCTTCCTTCCTAACATTTCCTCAGCAGCAGCCCTGCTGACTTAATTTTTCTTGACTATCCACTCTTCCTCTATTGTTTCCTTCAGCCTTTTCATTTAGTCCTTTTGCAACATGTTCCTTGAAACAATCCCTCACGCTCTTTTCTTTCAACTTGTCTAGATGCCATCTTTTTGCATTCTTTCCTTTCTTCAAAGCATTTCATGACCAAGTTGTGGTCAGAGTCCACATCTGTTCCTGGGAAAGTTTTGCAATCCAACACCTGGTTTCTGAATCTCTGCGTAATCATAATGGAGTCTATTTGATACCTTCCACTGTCTCCAGGTCTTGTCCACGTATAAAGGCGTCGTTTGTGGTGTTTGAACCAAGTATTGGCAAGGACTAAATTATGATCAGTGCAGAATTAAAGAATTAAACCAGCCGACTTCCTCTTTCGTTCCTTTGTCCCAATTCAAATTCTCCTACTGTATTACCTTCTCTTCCTTGGCCTACCACTGCATTCCAGTCTCCCATCACAATTAGATTCTCGTCACCTTTTACATATTGTATTAAATCTTCTATCTCTTCATATGTTCTTTCAATTTCCTCATCATCCGCTGAGCTAGTAGGCATATAGACCTGCACTATTGTTGTGGGCATTTTTTTGGTGTCTATCTTGACGACAATAATTCTTTCACTATGCTGGTCGTAGTAGCTTACCTGAGCCCTACTTTCTTGTTATTAAACCAACTCCTGCATTTCCTCTGTTTGATTTTGTGTTGATAATTCGGTAGTCACCTGACCAAAAATCCTGTTCTTTCTGCCAACGTACTTCACTTATACCAACTACATCTAACTTTAGCCTATCCATCTTCCTTTTCAGATTCTCTAATCTACCACAACGATTCAAACTTCTAACATTCCACGCTCCGACTCGCAGAATGTCAGTATCCATCTTCCTGATGATCGCAACCTCTCATGTAGTCCCGACCCGGAGATCCGAATGGGGGACTAGTTTACCTCCGGAATATTTTACCCGGGAGGAGGCCATCATCAGTACATCATTCATACAGAAAGAGCTGCATGTTCTCGGGAGTTAGTTACGGCTGTAGTTTCCCGTTGCTTTCAGCCGTGTAGCAGTATCAACACAGCTAAGCCATATTAAGTATAATTACAAGGCCATATCAGTCAATCATCTAGACTGCCGCCCTTGCAACTTCCGAAAGACTACTACCCCCCTTTTGATGAATCATTCGTTAGTCTGGTCTCTCAACCGATACCCATCCGATATGGTTGCACCTGCGGCTCGGCTATCTGCTTCATTGGGACACGCAATCCTCCCCACCGCAGCAAGGTCACATGGTTCGCTATTATTATTATTATTATTATTATTATTATTATTATTATTATTATTATTATTATTATTATTATTATTATTATTATTATTATTCCTCCTATTGCTTCCAAATGCAATGTTACAACATGAAGCAAAAATGTAAATACTAGACAGGGAGAGAAGTGATGTGCACTTAAGTACTGGCTTGAATGGTTAAAGCAATATCTAGAGCGTATACAATATACAGTATGTTAAGTATATTCCAAGGGATACCTTGTCAAATCTTTTACGCAGGAGAAATTCAAACAGGTCATTTTCTTGTAAAATTTGGAACACATAGCTCATTTCAGTATATCTTCCAACTCCAGTAAACAAACGAACCTGAAACAGAAATTAAAACAAAACGAGACAAAATTAGACAAGCAGAATACACAGTACACAATTATTTCTACAATTTCCAAATTTATTTTAAAGACAAAATTACTTGATGAAAACATTTACAATGAATTACTGTTTTTGTCAGTAAATGAATTATCTCCCTGAAGTGCTTTCAACCACTTACTGAATGTCTGCCCTGTAAACAGACTTCATGGACAGAAATATTCAATTTCTCATGTTTGTTACCAACATTGTTATTAGGAAGGCATGTGGTTGAATGGTACAGCCATACACGAGGTCTGAAGTTTTTCCTACTCACTGAAAATGTGTGTATGTGAGAGTTTAAATTGAATTGCTTGAAAGTGTTATGGCTGTGCATTGAATTTCTATGCTTATGATGATGTCTGCATATTTGTGTACAGCGAAGATGTGAGGATAAGAATAAGGAGGATATTAGTTAGAATAATGGATGGATGGCCGGATGGGTGGATTGGTGGATGGATGAGGTGTTATAGAGAGAGGCTATGTAACTGAGGTCTCGTAATAGCAGTCACAGAGTTATGTCCCGCTAATATGAACTAATTGGACTGAACCCTGTTAGGATTTTCAAATTTTTGGATTAACTGAAATTACTGCTGTAATGCAGCACTGCACTGAAAATATGAAGGTTGCTGTGTTATACGATGAATATCAATGTGTAGGAGTGGAGCGGAGTGGAGTGGAGTGGAGTGGAGTGGAGTGGAGTGGAGGGGAGCGGAGGGGAGGGGAGGGGAGCGGAGGGGAGTGGAGTGGAACATCTTGACTTGTTTTGTACTTGTCTCTCTGTCTGTCCTGTGCATGTAAGTTTCTATGATGAATAAACAAATGACTTTAAGTGAAAGAAAAGTGAGAATCATGTGCTTATAAAGAACGGTATGCTTTTGTTGGTCAACAGAACACTGCAAACAATTTTTAATTACTGGGAGGGAGAAGTTATAAGCAGACAAAGTGATGCAGACATTCTAAGTGAAAGATATAGGTGGACGGATGAAATATGTCTGTCAGCCATAAAACTCAAAAGTGTCAAGTGTGAGAAGATAGAAGAAGCTTTGATTACCGGTGTTTGAATATCCTAAGTGAACACAAAGAACAGAAACTGCAACCAATGGTGGTTACAGAACAAGCAAAACTAATTGACAGCAAATTAGGTTTTACGGACACAGCATACATATGCTGTAAAGTTCACTACAAAACTGATTATTTTTTCAAAATATTTTAATATGTAGGTACAGTTCTGTACAGTACTATATTCTATTGAAATCAATGTACTTACAGTGGGTACTTAATTGCATTAAATTTGCACGTAACATCTGTCATGGTATTGTATTAACTAAAAATGCAGACAGTTTTAAATTAAAGCTTGATTAATACTATTCCAGAAAATGCCTGTCCAGTATATCACTATGAAGCAATTCAGATTACCATTTTAAAATAGTGACCTTGATTTAATGACATTTCTTTATTGAGCCAACAATTGCTTTGAACAAATAATGGTGTTGTAATAAGGACTAACTGTACCTATATGGATACTAATGGATAGATAGATAGATAGATAGATAGATAGATAGATAGATAGATAGATAGACAGATAGATAGATAGTAAGATAGATAAAAGGTTCAACTACCATGAGTCCCCATTCCTGCCTAGTCTGAAGGTTACTGGTGAGAATACGAGCCTTCTGAAGAACTGCTGCAATCCCTTCCATATTACAAGCAGCAGTAAAACAATCATGAGCACGAATAATTAGCTCCACAGCTATAAACAGAGAGAAAAATGGATTTAAGATTTAATGAGGCGATGCACAGTCATAAATATACAGTATACAACTTATATTGTGTATTTTAGGGTACAGTAGAACCTCGATAATTCAAAATCGGTTAATTCAATTCCCGCCTAATTTGAAGCAGCTTTTATTCCTGGAAACACGAGGTATGGTTTTGCATGTTGCTTAAATTGTTTAATTCGAATAACATATAATTCGTAATTCAAAGAGCAATGTCGGTCCTATTACTAAAATTCAGACTTTTCATTCGAAGAACACTTTACTTTAAAAATTTAGAACTTTCTCCTCATCATGAAAGAACACATCTTCCAGAACGTGCAGGGGTAGCTTTCCGCTCTTTCACTCACTTCGGTGTGTCTACAGTGTGCTTCATATTTGCTAAGTTCGAATGAAATTGTAATTCTTTTGTATTCAGCGTTTTAAGGAATGCCACAATATCACATAGCAGGCAGTGTGCAGAGAAGCAGAATCCGCAAACACTGGCGATGCTGACAGTTGACGAAAAAGCGTGGCTCATACAATCAATTCGTATGCACCGAACAATATTGTCAATGCCGATGAAACTGCATTGTTTTGTTTTAAATGCAGAACCCGAACGGACTTATGGTTTTAAAGGCGAGAAGTGCCATCCGGAAATCGTACAAGGGTAGGGGTCACTGTACTGTATTGCCATGTACATGGTGGCGAGAGACATTCTTCCCTCGCCATAGGAAAATTCCATAAGCCATGATGTTTTAAGGACATTGGGTACTTTCCGTCCAAGTACAAGGCATGTAAAATGCATACAATACAGTAATCCAATGAATAAAGCCTTGCACAGGGGAGCCAGTATAGATTTCTCCTCATCTTTGAGTCATATTTTTCATATTTCATTGCGTGAGGTTATGTTTGTCAGTGAGTTATCCAAGAGCATTATTTGAATGCCATATACGTTGGATACATTTTGGAAATAGTTTCTTTCCCTGGCAATTTAACCTTTTTAAACTGTGAATCAAGGTTAACTGCATGCAGTAATGGGTTTCAGAATATTTTGTGACATCGCAAGGGTTGGCATTTCGGAATTACATGGTAGCGGTTAATTCAAAATCACGTAATTTAAGGTCCAAGTTTTGCATCCCAACGACTTCGAACTAACGAGGTTTTACTGTACTTCCTATCTGCACAGTAGCTAATCCTATACATAAAATATTGATAAAATAAGAATACTGGCAGGTATAACCAGCTAAATGTGAATGTCAAATAATGGAGAAACAGACAGCCACCAAGAGAAGAGAAGAGGACCAATAATTTATTGACCCCTTCTAAGTTAGTTTCTTTACAAATAATATATCCGAGGGGTGTAACGGCCAAGTGACATTGTCACTAGCTTCTCACCACAGCAGCTATGGTTCAATTCTTGCCCAATTAATGTGGAATTTTTGAAATGAAAAGTCAAGTCCGATGACTATGATCATAATACCACCAGCTATGGAGAGCAGCATGCTTGGTTTACACAAATTATGACAAATGATCCCAAAAAAAAAAGAAAATACTATGTGTAAGAGCACAATATATTTTATAATAATTGGTTTCAATAATATAAGAAACATTTAATAAGAAAAGAAACAATCTTATACAGTTGAAGAAAATCCTGTGAAATGTTCAGGGAAAGAACTTCTGTCCAAGGATAGCTATGTCTTGGCCAACATGTAAAGTAGAGGGAAACCCTGCCCAATGGGTAAAGGGGTCTGGTGGAGGAAAGAAGTCTTATAATAGAGTTGACACTAAATGTATTTCTTGGTGATTTATGTAGGCAAGTCAATAAGTATCTGCAATTTGGCTCTAATTGTCTTTAGGCTGGCTCTATGGCGTGTGCTCACCAGCCGCTAGATGGCACCATAGTCTATGTCTGCGGTAGGTTTCAGAGTTATCAAATCAGTACAGCTTGCGCTGTTGCGACGTAAAGATGGCCGCTCCATTCTCTGTTTGCACCAAGGAAGAACAGCGTTCTGTAATCTGTATTTTGTCGTCTGAGGATGTACCAGGAGTGGAAATTCATAGAACACTTTCAGCACAGTACGGGGACAATGTTTTTCCACAGTGAAGTGTTTACCAGTGGATTAAACAGTTCAAAAGGGGTCGCATGAGCGTGAAGGATGAGGAAAGATCCGGGCGTCCATCTGCAGCTGTAACTGATGCCAATATTGAACAAGTGGTGATATGATCCTGAATAACAGAAGAGCGACTGATGACGTGGCAAACCATATGCACATTATCCATGGTTCTGCATATGAAATCAACAGGTGAAGGAAGCAGTGCATACGTGGCTTGCTGCGCAACTAAACATTTTTTTTTTTTTTTTTTTTGCAGAGGGTATCAGAAAGCTTGTGAAACGGTGGACCACGTGCATTAAAAAAGCAGGGTGACTATGTTGAAAAATAATATCAATAAAAATGGGTACTTTTTTGTAATAGATTATAAAAATTGATTGCAGATAATTATTGTCTTGCCCTTGTATATACAGTCAAGTGGAAAATCTGAAATCCTAATTATGATAGCTCTCCTGCCTTTGGTCTCATCTATTTGTACCAACAATAACCCTTGCTACATTCATGTTTGTTACTTTTAGCTTATGAAAGAGATATCTGAGAAAAAAAATCAATGGAATCCCTCTGAAGAAATACCAAAGCTTATTACCTATAGAAATGAATTATTAAAAAAATACTCCACTGAAATCAATGGGATTTCTTATATTTATCTAGGATTACCATTGCTTATGGCTTCTACATGAGATGTGCCACAATCTGCTGCAGCAGTCAATAGTTTAGTACCAAGGGTAGAAGGGTCATCACATATCTCCAGAACTAGATGAAAGTTTGCATCCAGGTCACATCCCCACAGGTATATGCTACTTATTTCACCTGAAACATTAAAGCAGACATGTGAAGTTAATACAAATGCCAAATATTTTTTTTTTAATACCTTGCACTCAAATAACATTTTACAATTTCTTAACAGGTTCTCTGCGGCAGTGAATTTTGATGACTTAATTTTACGTTGTATTGGCCCACCAGTGACCCGATGCTGTCTTTAGTTATTATCGGTTCGGGTCACTGGTGACCTGACGAATTTCAATTTGGTTAGTCCCTACTATGAAATCCAAAAGAATGCTGGAGCACTTGTGTGCGTTATTGTTGAGGAGACCTCTGCGACAGTTTTCCGAAGAAGTGCCCTACCCAGAAATGTCCCCGGAAGAAAATGTTAGTTTCTCGCTCATTAATCTGTTTTAATGGGAATATCATAGGCCTATATTAATTATTTTTATATTATGCTTAGTAACAAAATAATATCACAAAAGATGAGGCTGTACGTAGGGTTATCATCAGATACTGAAGAGAAATCACCGTCACTGTCATAACTTTTTTCCAATTAATGAGCCAATCGTCCGGGATCAAGTGCCGTCCTAAATCTCTTTCTTTTTCGTGCCACCTGTGTGTCAGAATGTGAAGGCTCTATGCCTAAATAAAAAGGGGTGTGAATTTGCTAGTGAATATTATCTATGGAAGATAATAAACATATCAATAACTATTCCAAAAAATAAAAATCTGAAAACTTATATTCGCTCACCTGAGAGCCATATAGAAAGGAACAGGTTATACGAGATGTCAGAAGGGTGGTATTCCTCATATAAAACAACAATCTTCCATCTGAAGGCAGCAACAAATTTTTGCAAATCAAACATACAAGATAAAAATGGTATAAGCAAGTACATAGAGAAGGACCTCACTGAATTATGATCACCAAATCTACAGGATATGTAATCAGAAAAATTGTTCACACAAGGGGGTTTGAGGAAGACGAGAAGAAACCAACACAACTTACTTGGTCGGAGGAACAGAAATTACAACAATCGATGAAAATGAAGAACTACTGGCAAGGAGGAAAGCTCAACAAATGGTGATTCAGTGTGGCCCTAAGTGATCCATTAGCACAGAAGAAAAAGAAGAATATCTAAACTAAATAACTGTTTTATCACATGATTAATCAAGAAATTCTCATATTATTAGTAACTGTTTGAATTACACTAACTCACCTTCAGTATTTTGCTTTGTAATGGCAGTCACAATTTCTCCACACAAAAACTCTGCAATCTCCTCACTACTACTTTGAGCAGCAACCATCAAATCACTAGCTACAATAAATTTGTTAAGTGTGTCATCTGCAATAGCTGTTTTCAGCAATGATAAGGGGTCTCGAAGTGTAATGATTTCCTGAAAAATGAAACAATATTTCATTTTTTGTCCATATTCCATTTTAATTTTATTAGTCATTGAACAAATTTCATCATTTATTTATTTATTTATTTATTCAGCATATGGCAAATAGATGGACAATAAGAATTTGCTAATTGCTTTACGTCGCAAATTTTATTAGTCATTGAACAAATTTCATCATTTATTTATTTATTCAGCATATGGCAAATAGATGGACAATAAGAATTTGCTAATTGCTTTACGTCGCACCGACACAGATAGGTCTTATGGCGACGATGGGACAGGAGAGGGCTAGGAGTGGGAAGGAAGCGGCCGTGGCCTTAATTAAGGTACAGCCCCAGCATTTGCCTGGTGTGAAAATGGGAAACCACGGAAAACCATCTTCAGGGCTGCCGACAGTGGGGTTCGAACCTACTATCTCCCGAATACTGGATACTGGCCGCACTTGACAACAAGAATTAAGAAATTCACAAGATATATACATACATACATAAAAATAACAGTAAAGGAACTCTAATGTGCAAGGTGTTCTTAGCTAGTTATAAGAGTTACGGTATAAACAGTCACAACTGGATATCCAGTTCATTAAGATAATGAATTATGTTAATTGGGACATCTATTAACTCTTCCTGTGGTTTCTGGTATCAGCAAAGAGGGCAGCCAAATATGATATGCTCTATTGTGTGATATTTCACTCCGCAGTCACAGTCAGGCGAACTAAGAAAGCCCTACCTATGCAATAGATATGCACATCATCTGTGTTTCTTGTGAAGACGATTCAAACACGTTCAAGTGCTATACAATTAAAAGTTTGGAGCATAATTGGAATACATGCCTTCGCTGGCACGACCTGGTGTTTACAGGGCAATATGTCTTCTGCTACTTTCATAGATCTATCTCTGTCTTATCCTTGGCTTTGACAATATGAAAGTGACTGAGGTATAAGCAATGCTAGTAATGCCATTCCTTATGCAGCCAGTCCCTGTTATGAATGGTGTGAAATTGTTGCTCATAGGGTCGGCTGGTGCATACATTTCAGTGGGCTTGACAGACTGATATGTAATAGCAACTTCTGGCTTGGTGAGGAAAGCAACAGGAAACTACCCCACTCCTCATTTTCCTAGTACACCTCTTCAGTGATGCCTAGGCCATCTATGACAGCTGATGGTGGATCTCTTGAGGATCCAACCAGCCTTAGGGCTGAAGACTGAACATACACACAATTGGAATACAAGAATACATGCTGTAAAGTAATAAGCAGAGAAATAAATAGTCTCAAGACCAATATTCTTGGACTTCTGTATTCTGTCACAGCAAAAATAATATGCCTTAGAGCTAATGTGGACAAGAAGAAACGGGAGGTCAAATGGACTGTATCGCGATTGACCTGTCTAAAGCATTTGATAGGGTGGATCATGGGAGACTACTGGCAAAAATAAGTGCAATTGGACTAGACAAAAGAGTGACTGAATGGGTTGCTATATTTCTAGAAAATAGATCTCAGAGAATTAGAGTAGGTGAATCTTTATCTGACCTTGTAATAATTAAGAGGGGAATTCCTCAAGGCAGTATTATTGGACCTTTATGTTTTTTTATATATATAAATGATATGAGTAAAGAAGTGGAATCAGCGATAAGGCTTTTTGTCGATGATGTTATTCTGTATAGAGTAATAAATAAGTTACAAGATTGTGAGCAACTGCAAAATGACCTTGATAATGTTGTGAGATGGACAGCAGACAATGGTATGATGATAAACGGGGTTAAAAGTCAGGTTGTGAGTTTCACAAATAGGAAAAGTCCTCTCAGTTTTAATTACTGCGTTGGTGGAGTGAAAGTTCTTTATGGGGATCACTGTAACTACCTAGGTGTTAATATAAGGAAAGATCTTTATTGGGATAAATGGGATTGTAAATAAAGGGTACAGATCTTTGCACATGGTTATGGGGGTATTTAGGGGTTTTAGTAAGAATGTAAAGGAGAGGGCATATAAGTCTCTGGTAAGACCCCAACTAGAGTATGGTTCCAGTGTATGGGACCCTCACCAGGATAACTTGATTCAAGAACTGGAAAAAAATCCAAAGAAAAGCAGTTCAATTTGTTCTGGGTGATTTCCGACAGAAGTGTAGCATAACAAAAATGTTGCAAAGTTTGGGCTGGGAAGACTTGGGAGAAAGAAGACGAGCTGCTTGACTAAGTGGTATGTTCTGAGCTGTCAATGGAGAGATGGCATGGGATGACAGTAGACAAATAAGTTTGAGTGGTGTCCTTAAAAGTAAGAAAGATCACAATAAAAGTTGGAATTCAAGAGGACAAATTGGGGCAAATATTAGTTTATAGAAAGGGGAGTTAGGGGTAGGAATAACTTACCAAGGGAGATGTTCAATAAATATCCAATTTTTTTGAAATCATTTAAGAAAAGGCTAGGAAAACAAGATAGGGAGAATCTACCACCTGGGCGGCCGTCCTAAATGCAGATCAGTATTGATTGATTGACTGACTGATTGATTGGTTGGTTGATTGATTGATTGATTGATTGATTGATTCGCTGTCTCATGAAGGGCGCATTCAATTTTAATCCTGCTGAGATGGGATTATACATCAAGATAGAAAGCCACAAATGAGGATAGGAGCATGGACATACACAATAACAGATCAGTGGACGAGGGCAGCCATCCATACATGTCTCTTGAGAAACCTTCAGCCTGGAAGTGAGAAGTGTAGACAAACAAGAAAACGTGGCAAAGAGAAGAGACAAAAGGATATAAAGTTTACATTGATAACAGACACTCGATTCCAAGAACATGGGTTCTAACCTGGCAGATGTAGTTGGATTTTTGAAGGGTGTAAAGAAGGGCCATTCAGTCTTCTCTGTAGCGTGATGTCTGAACAAAAGATCTCTGGTGACATATTTTTTCAGTGTATATCTGGCAAAATCAAAACAAAATTTGGTAGAGTAAGAATATCAAAACTGACACTAAGTTAGCCTAAACGATGCAAAAACTGCCAGCACATGACAATGACGATGATGTTGTTAACTTGTCAAGGCCTGAGATAATATTTTTTTAAAAATTACTTCCCACTAACTACTTTTACAGTCGTCAGAGATGCTGAGGTGCAGTAACTTTGTCCCATAAGCATCTTATTACATGCCAGTGAATCTACTGACATGAGCATAATTAAACATCTTCAAGCACTGAAAAGGAATGTATTTAGAAGAACTGGAATTGCTTGTCGTGAAATTTTTTTGAGTACTATGTAATCCAACTGTTGATGTACTTCAGTAAGTTTTATGACAGACTGCGAGACTTGTTTAAATTTTGATTAGGAGCTGTTGGTGGCGACACCTCTCTCGTCTGTATTTGTGTTGTAGTTATTATTATTGTTGTTGTGGAGGTTGTGTAGCGATATGTTTGGAAGCTTCCACGAATCAATATGACATATATCAGCCATAGAATAATCTCGAAGATCACTTCATACAGTTAAATTAACATGATACAGAAGCACAAGAACCATAAAGAAGATTGAAGAAGGAAATCCACGCAACACAAACTCAAATTTTAACAAGTGTTTTAACATATATATATATATATATATATATATATATAATATTTTAATGTGTTTAACTTATTAAGTGTTTTATACTGTGGCTTATGTATTTTAATATGTTTAATGTACTCATGTCCAATGTATACTCAATATGTTTTAGTTTACTGTAGCCTTCATCACCACTTTGATCACAGATATTTTAACCTCACATAGACAAACACTACTACAATATATTTTATTTTCATCCCCATTAGACATCCGGATGATCTAACATAATAACATCTTTGTGATATTGTCTAATGGCTGTAATATAATTATGTACTAGCTGATGATGGCCATGGCAAGGCCGAAACCGGTACTGATGTAAATCCATTTACAATAAATAAGTATTGATAGGTGGAACACATTTCTTGTCTGTACAGGTCACCTACGGGTGTTAATTCAGAAGACCTGCACATGGCAAACTGACCTTGTCCTCGGACACTCCCGGCACTAAAAGCCATATGCCATTTCATACACCCCACATCTCCTCGCTTCCCTGAAGCACAGGGGTGGGCAGCGGTTTGTACTCTAGCACAGCAAATTGGCGAGTTTGTCAATTTGAATCGTGCGCCCGGAAGTAACAAAGTCACCTCATTTTCTCGAAAAGAAAAATTTTCTCCACCAATCTGATTGTGCCAGCCTTCTTTACATAATACAAAGAGTATCCCCGATCTTTTTGTTGGTACAATTTAGGAACATCCTGTACGTACAAGACACTAGAAAACAGACAAATGATGCCTCTGTAGTGTTTATCCAGTTTCATTGTGGGGTCTGCTGCTTTACACTTCACTCTCCTTGGCACTGATTGGAGTTACGACAACCAAGGAAATGTCCTCCTTCAGAACATTGAGGCATTTTCTTTCTTTGGCTTTCCTCGTGGTTGATGGCACTGACGGTTCAATTCCAATTCTGTGTTCACAAATGAATTTTCTGAAGTGCCACTGTTGCACAGTACATGACAATCTGCCTCAGACAGGTTTCTCAGATTTACTTGGCACTGGAGCCTTGCCAAATGCCATCCTCAAAACCTGGTTTCTGACATGGTCCAGTTTGGTGAGTCCCACTGACCATCGAGCTACCTGCACTTCCATTACACATAGATGTTTTTCATGTTTCTTTGTGGCAGGCCAACACTCCGTCCAGTTCAATGCTACTGGATGTACAATCATTCCGTACATCTTCTATTTCTGTACAGTGGCATCTCTGGTTGAAAGGAACTCCTGTAACCTGGCACCACTTCATCCAGGCAGCGTTGAATCTGACTTTTGCAACTGGAAGTGTACTACAATCCAAACAGAGGACTGATCCCAAATACTTAATATCATTGGTTTCAGGGAGATCAATGGTTTCGATGTTAATTGAGCCATCATTCTGCTCTCTACACTACAAGTATATTGTTTTCCTCAGATTGAAATAATAATAATAATAATAATAATAATAATAATAATAATAATAATAATAATAATAATAATAATAATAATAATAATAATAACAACAACAACAACAACAACAACAACAACAACAACAACAATAATAATAATAATAATAATAATAATAATAATGTTATTGGCCTGAGAGACGCCGATTTAGTCCTGCAGGAGTTCCTTTACGTGCCAGTAAATTTACCAACGCAAGGCTGACGTATTTGAGCACCTTCAAATACCACCGGACTGAGCCAGGATCAAACTTGCTAAGTTGGGCTCCGAAGGCCAGCGCCTCAACTGTCTGAGCCACTCAGCATGGCTTCCTCAGATTAAGTCTCTGCTAGAATTCAGAATTATAGTTTTAAAAAGTCTTTACACTATGGAATTATTATTGCAAACTATTCTTCCACAAACAAGTCTTCTTTATTCGTGTCAGAAGTATCAACCTTACTTACAGATATTTAAAAAAAACATATCTACATTCCTACTATACAAATATACAGGTCTATTATACAGTCACAGTATTTAAAAAAAACACATGATATCTACATTCCTACTATACAAATATACAGGTCTATTTTACAATCACAGATAAAGCAACAGTTGAAGAGCTAGATAATTCTTGCCCAGTATTGGGCAACGTCAATAGCAATCAAGTCTTTCATAGTGCACATTGAAGGATATAAAACACACTGACATAGATGTTGGATCGTCTGCTGCTCTCCGCAATCACAAAGTGATGAATCACTTGAGAAACCCCACTCCTGCAAATTTACTTTTGTTCTGCCGACTTTTGTGCGGAGTCTGTTAAGGGCTTTTCATACTGTCCACTTCTCCTGGTGCCACATGGAGGACTTTCCTTCGGCTCTATCCAGTTGGAAAGATGGTTGATTCTTTCTTTCCACATTTTGACCCTAGCATTTTCTGCTTTCTCCTCAAGGTTAACTGATGTGCGGAGAAAATATTTTCTAGATTTTAGCCTCTGTGTGGCTGGGTGGTATCCATAGAGGGGGTGTGCTTCTGAAGAAGATGATTGGAGCCTTTCTTTGTTAGCTGCTACCTCCCTACGAATCTCACCGGGAGCAATACCAGCTAAAAGTTGGACTTTCTCAACGGGTGTAGGTTTCAAACATCCAGTAATGATCCTGCAGCTTTCGTTAGAGCGATGTCGACCTCCTTCGTATGAGCTGACCTGTACCAAACCAGGGAGGCATATTCTCCTGCAGAGTAGCATAGAGCTAGAGCTGATGTTGTAATTGTTTGTGGTTCTGCACCCCAACTTCTTCCTGATAGTTTTCGTAGAATGTTGTTTATAGCAGCTATCTTTTGTTTTAAGTTTTGGCAATGTTTCTTATATGTTAATGTGCGATCCAGCATAACTCTCAGGTACTTTGGTGTAAAGCAGTGTTCCAGTAAGTTCCCTTTCCAGAGTACTTTCAGTTTCTGAGAGGCCTGTGCATGCTGCAGATGGAACGCACAGATTTGAGTCTTAGCCGGATTTGGTTTGAGTTGGTTTTTCTCATAATAGGTACCTAGCTCTTTTAATGCAGCAGTTAAAGAGATCTCTGCTTCATCAAAGGTATCAGTTTGAGTAGCAAGTGCAAGGTCATCGGCAGAGATAAAGCTTTTAGTATTTTCTGGTAATTGCTGGTCATTAGTGTAGATGTTGAAAAGAATAGGAGCCAGTACACTGCCTTGAGGTAGTCCATTCCTTTGATTTCTCCATCTGCTTCGGCGTCCTTGGGGTTCAACAAAAAAAGCGACAATTTTCCAGGAGAGTAGCTATCATCTTGGTTACCTTGATGTCTGTAATCATTCTATGAAGTTTGTGTAATAGTATCCTGTGATTTACTGTATCGTAGGCAGTTGAGAGATCCACAAAAGCCACACCAGTGATCTTCCTCATTTCAAACCTGTCCTCAATGTGCTGGGTTAGATGTAAAATCTATGCTATGCAACTCTTTCCTGGGCGGAAGCCACATTACTGAGGGATTAGGACTTTGTCCACTACTCCCATTAAGCGACTGAGCAGCATTCTTTCCATTATTTTGTACAGGTGGCAGAGTAAGGAGATTGGTCTGAAATTTTTGGGGTCCGAAGGTTCCTTTCCAGGTTTTAGAAATGCGATCACCCTGGATTTTCTCCATATTTTTAGGATTTTTAGAGAAGTAAAACAGTTGTTGAAGGAGTTTAAGAGCCATCCCTGTGTGGTTGAACTGAAGTGTTTTATCTGTTCAATTGTGATATCATCTAATCCCGCCACTTTTCCATTTTTGCTACATTGAATCGCTTTCTGTAGTTCCGTTATTTCACATGACCGGGATAGGTTATTGGACTTCATTACCTCATTTTTTAGGATATTATGTTCCATTTTCCTTATTGGGTGATTTGTTTTCCTATTGATGACAAGCTGATTTGCGATTTTGTTTGCCGTAACATTTGCATGGACTGGTCCCTTGCTTGTATCGTTGCTAAGTCGTTTGAGAAGCTTCCAAGCCTTTCAGCTATCCCTTGACATGTCTGTTTCCTCCATAAGTTTGATCCAAGTATCTTTCTTTGCCTCTGCAATTGAGGAAAGCAGTTTCCTTCCAGCTGAGATAGTGTCTTCACTTAGTGGATCTTCCTGACACAGTGAAATATATGTGTTCATTTGGGCAGCTGTGTCTGAAGTTAGACCTTGTACATAATTAACTCTGCAGCCTCGTGGTATGGAAATGCGGGAAGCTTCCTTCACAGCTTCAACAAACTGATCATAAAACTCTGATATTGGGTGGATATCTGATATTATTTTATCAAGAGTTGAGCTGAACTTCTGCCAGTCTGCTTTTTTGAAATTATATATTCTTTGAAACGGAACCAAACAAGTAAAAAATAAAGGAAGAAAGAGAGAACGAAAACATGAACGACCGAACAAACTAATGAACAAACGAACAGTACCTGGTAAGACTTCTCCAAGTTCATTGCAACTCGATAGCAAGCAACAATCCGTCTCCCCACTTTTTTTCCAAATACCAGTTGGTCAGCAAATTTCTCCAGAATGATCATTGTATCTTGGGAATCCTTTGTGGGGCTCTCCATGAAGTCAGAGTTAATACTGTAGTTCAATAGACTATGGGACACTAGAAAGATAATTTGTTAGAATAACAATATGAGTACTTAGTCTAACAATGGATTTTATATAACAGTTTCATACAACGAAAACCTCATTTTATACATATGACTGAAAAATGCAAAATACAGAAAAGCATACAGAAAGCAGGAATTTATTTCAGAAATACATTTACACAGAAATACAGCCTTGACTAAACAGGATATCTGAATAATTTAAAAATATTTAGATCCTCCTCTAGCTATTCTACAGTACACTGTAATTTATTAAGACTTTCATGCATATTTATAATTATATTATACTTTACAACCAACAATATACTGTACTACTTGAACCCAACATTTTAAATGCTCAGTAAGAAAGCTAGCAGTAGCAAAAGATATACATCTAGGAAACAGATGGAGAGCAGTGACTTACCATGTAAGAACGCATGGATAGAGTATACATAAAAGAAAGGTATGGTTGCCGAGTTATACTTCCTCTTAAGACAATAATTACCACCATCACTGCCACCACCACCACCACCACCACCACCACCACTCCCACTCCCTTTCCTCACACAGCGTCTACTAGTCAACAATGGCTACATTATTATTCTACCCTCCACTGACGAAGACTGCTACTGAAAATTCTTGACCCATGTCTCTCTTTTACGTGTACTATGTTCACAAATCCAACATTTTAAATAGTTATTCTTTTTTTTTCCCTCTACAATTTGTTTTACGTCACACCAACACAGATAAGTCTTATGGTGAAGATGGGATGGGAAAGGCCTAGGAGTGGGAGGAAAGCAGCCATGGCCTTAATTATGGTACACCGGGCGAGATGGCCGTGCGCGTAGAGGCGCGTGGCTGTGAGCTTGCATCCGGGAGATAGTAGGTTCAAATCCCACTATCGGCAGCCCTGAAGATGGTTTTCCGCGGTTTCCCATTTTCACACCAGGCAAATGCTGGGGCTGTACCTTAATTAAGGCCATGGCCGCTTCCTTCCAATTCCTAGGCCTTTCCTATCCCATCGTCGCCATAAGACCTATCTGTGTCGGTGCGACGTAAAGTATCTAGCAAAAAAAAATAAGGTACAGCCCAGCATTTGCCTGATGTAAAAATGGGAAACCACAGAAAACCATCTTCAGAGCTGCCAACAGTGGGATTCGAACCTACTATCTCCCGGATGCAAGCACATAGCTGCGCGCCCCTAACTGCACGGCCAACTCGCCCAGTTTTAAGGATTTTAAGCAAATGCAGTAGAGAGAATACGCGACAGTCTGCGAGATATTGAGGGACAGCGATTAGAGCTCTATCTAGCAGAGTGACTTGAGAGTTACTGATTCTGTCATAAGAGCACGTGTATTTGTTTGTGAAGTTTTTGGCGTTATTTATGGGTTTGCATTAAGTTGACATAAGTAAATAGTAGCATGTGTCATTCCTTTATATCTCCTGTTAATATGAGTGGAAAGATATGTGCTGCGTTTGGCTGCAATAACTATAAAGTGCAGAAGGATTCACGGTCTTTCTTCCATTTCTCTCGTGACAAGCAAATGTAAGTAAAACTGTGTTTGCATACATATATTCTTCCAGTTACAAAGATATTTTTATAGAAGGCCTACTTCCTAAACTTCTGACCTGCGTGACCCATATTTTAACTGGCTTAAAATATAATAAGCTTATTTTATCATATTAGTGCAGCAGTTAACCTTCAATACCGATGTGTTGTTGTAGGTGTGATCTGTGGGTTTTTATTTAATTCAGGAAAACGCATATGCATATGTGTGTGGCTGGTTGTGTTCCAAGTTACCACATTTGGAATGTCGTAATGCGTTGTCAAGCACTGAATAAAATATGGGTGATTTAAGAAATGTGATGATGATGCAAATTTGCTTTACCCTAATGTAATGGCAAGTATTGCTTATAGGGAAATTTTGAATGTTTTTGCAGCAAATTTATAGATTTTCTTTCTGTTAGTAGGCTTCAAGTTAAAAGGAAAATTGTCCAGCTCTTAAATGTAATTCATTGAATCATGTGTGTAAGGAATGTGCCGATATTTTTATTGACAAGTGCCCCAATGTGATGTACAATGCTTTTAAATGAGAAATTAAAAAAGAAAAAAGAAACCTAGCCGTGTATGTTCAGGCAGGTATGCTAAAGCTAAAAAAGTAATGCATAAATGAAAGATCAAGCCCTTTCACAGCAGTCCATTTCACATCTTGATTATATGTCTAATTTCACTCTTTAAATGATAACCTGTTAAATAATTCTTCATTCACGTATCCAGAATTGCTTTAGCAACTTAGAAGTTAATATTTTAGCAACACCTTCTTTCTAGATGTAATTAATTTATGCATTTCCGTATATACATTTCCATTGATATTTGAATTTAGCGTGAATTTTCAGGTCACGCCACTAGCGAATTGTCTCCCATTTTAACAAGGCTAAATCCGGAAGTGTCACGTATTCTCTCAACTGTACTTGTTTTTAAGTGAAAGTATCCACTGCTAAAAATCAATAGATACTTGCTGATGTGAACAAAGAGATAAGTACCTTCCAAGCTAAAATTTCACATTATTAAACATTATCTTTACCGGTATCAGTTTAGGCCCATTTTTTTAAGCAATATTCACACTAAATTAGGATTTTACTTATTTTTTAATAAACTAAAATTGCCACTTTCAACATTGGGATGCTCATGAAATGAAGTCAAGAACATGCAGAATTTATTAAACATCATCACTTGGACAAACTATGCTTACAGTAAACAAGGTGAAAGGGATCTAACTACTAATAGTAGTAATAGTAAGATCAAGCAAAAAGCAAAAGAAAAGCAAAGCAAAGTCACCTCCATACAGGCCATGAAGGCCCTTGGAGGAGTGGAAGGTAAAGGCTTCCACCATTGTTAACCTCGTCACATGAAGGGGTAGAGTGATTAGCTCTACGCCCGGCCGCCTTTGCCCCCAGGAATTAACCTGGTACTCATTTTTGGTGTAGGCTGACTGAACCTCAGGGCCATATGCACCTCCGGAAGTGGAAATCTCGTTTCGTAAATTTTACGACTTCCTGACGGGGATTTGAACCCACGTCCTCCCGGGCGAACCGAGCACGCCTTTACTGCCTCGGCCAGGCAGCCCCTAGTAAGATCAAGAGTAAACAATAAACTTTGAACTGTGTAATTAAGTGGCCAAAATGTATAAACATTCTCATCGGTTTATATTATTTGTCATTGATGCTGTTGACCACAGATGGCTGATAATTACAAAATTTTATATCTAAGAACAACATTAACTATCAATCATCTGGCAGCTAACCTGTGAGTATCCTCTCCATCTGTGCTCAGATGCAATGAAAAAGTGAAAGATCAATTATGAAATGATCTGTACTATCATATATCATCTTGTCCTAGGAGTTTTGATAGATCTCGTGTGTCAGCATTGTAACAGAGCTCCTAGTTTTAGAAATGAACACTTAAGCCATCTTATGACCCCATAATCAGCAACACTGATGCAGTTGGAAGGCAACTTTTATATCCACCAGCAAGTGAAGACCTTTCATGATGGCGATACAAAAAGAAAAAAGCAACCTTGTAGTTTTATGTGGCAGTTGATACTGTGATCGTAGCCACAGGACCTCCAATGTTACGTGGAATCTGAACTACCAGGTTATGATTTTTCATTTTCAAAATCCCACATACTTTGGCAGTCAAATCATGGTTGCCTTAATGAGAAACCAGTGACTGTGTCACTCACCTTTCATGTGCCCCATGATGACGACAATGATGATGATGATATATATATACAATTATGAAAAGCAATTTAGAAAATTTATAAAAAAATTTTCAATACCTAAAATGGGATAAAATACTGTATTCAGAAGTGCCAACTTTCAAAAGTTAAAAATCAGGAGGTTTTTTTGGGCGGCAAATCCCGACATGTTATGGCACATCATTGATGATGTAACTTTGAAGAATATTTAACATGTTATACTACTCAATTATGTAAGTTCTCTTATTAATTAAATAATTAATTCATTAAATTATAAATACTGAAATATTGCATGTATTTTATAAATACTGAAATACTGCATGTAGAACACAGAACTCTTCACTGTAACTGCCTTAGGCCTCTTCATGAATGTTTGAACATTTATGTTCAAAGCAATGGCCTTGTTGAATGGGTTTTAAGATTTAATTGTTATCCAGAATTCTTTTTCGGGAAGCTTTGATCAGACTGTGCCTCTTATAATGGGCTTCTGCTAAGTTCACCTGCGTCAGTGGGTAGGGTCTGACACGTCCCACTCTGATGATTGATGGTTATGAATTTCATGTTTTTGGTCCGTATTGAACTGAGAATAATATATAAGTAATAATAATAATAACGTAAATGTTTCCACCTTTTCAATACTACAATATATTCACAAAATCACAAAATTATACGGTACTAGTTTTGACCCCTAGATGGGGTAATTATGTAATTTCTCTTATTAATTAAATAATTAATTCATTAAATTATAAATACTGAAATATTGCATGTATTTTATAAATACTGAAATACTGCATGTAGAACACAGAACTCTTCACTGTAACTGCCTTAGGCCTCTTCATGAATGTTTGAACATTTATGTTCAAAGCAATGGCCTTGTTGAATGGGTTTTAAGATTTAATTGTTATCCAGAATTGTTATCCCTAGATGGGTCGAAACTAGTACCGTATAATTTTGTAATTTTGTGAATATATTGTAGTATTGAAAATGTGGAAACATTTACGTTATTATTATTATTACTTATATACCACTCTGATGAGTCTAGTGTCAGACCTAAGATGAAACGCTGGTTAATAGAGCAAATGCCTGAAAAGCATTACATCTGGTCTGTTTTTTGACATGCTCTATTGGTGAAAAATATCGAACTCCCTCCATTGAACTTAGAATTTTCCATTCGGAATTGCTAGGTGGGCAATAATTCTATTGTGGAGATTTATCTCCCATATGCAGTTATCAGACTGTGCCTCTTATAATGGGCTTCTGATAAGTTCACCTGCATACACCCCAGCGTCAGTGGGTACGGTCTGACACGTCCCACTCTGATGAGTCTAGTGTCAGACCTAAGACGAAACGCTGGTTAATAGAGCAAACTCCTGAAAAGCTTTACATCTGTTCTGTTTTTGACATGCTCTACTGGTGAAAAGTATCTAATTCCCTCCATGGGAACTTAGAATTTTCCATTCGGAATTGCTAGGCGGGCAATAATTCCATTGTGGAGATTTATCTCCCGTATGCAGTTATCAGACTGTGCCTCTTATAATGGGCTTCTGAAAAGTTCACCTGCACACCCCAGCATCAGTGGGTAGGGTCTGACACGTCCCACTCTGATGACATTAAAGAGTGAGGGCAATTGTTTCCACCTATTCAATACTACAACAATGTGACGTCATTAATACATCACGTATTTATTAGCTTTCAAGATTGGGAACGGTTTCGGCATTTGTGTATGCCATCATCAGCCAAAGGAAAATTGTAACAAGGCTTTATACAATATTAACATAATTTTAAAACATACATGTATATAAATTGAACCATAGTCTTAAATTACTTTGAAATTTGGTGTACACCATAAAACTTTAAATTGAAATTAATAGCATATTTTATATGTGATATATTATAACTTGTTACCTCTGTACAATCTTTTTTGGGTAAAAGTTACAACGTTGTCAAGTCCTTATAAATGTTACAAAATGCTGATTAAGCATCTAGTTAATTAAAATCGATCTCTCTCTGCTAGTACTCGTGGTCTGTTGTCTGCCATTTCGGTAGGCAGTTCCTCTCTGGCTTTACTCTTGACAACTTAGTGCTTGAGGTGAGTTTCTACTTACAAAAGAAATAGTGCCTTCTTATCTTAAGTCTCTTTTACGCTAATACGTAATATATATATATTTTTTCTCTTAGGTCCGTCTTGGATCGAATTAATTCTAGAATCTCAAGTCCTTTGAATGTAATGTTCCAAGAAAGTCTGGTTCACCAGCCTACTTTTATCAAGTCTATCTACAATTAAGAACACTAGAACAAAAATACGGAATATTACGCATATTAATATTGTTCAACAGCACTGTATTACAAAGGATTATCATTCAATTTTGAATTCTACCAAGTACAGAGTGAACCCGTTATTTAGTTCGCTAATATTAATTTTATGAGGAAGTGGTTTTTTTTTTTACTAAAAAATCTTTACTACAATGGACCTCCATACCAAACATAAAATGTTTAATGTTTAAAATAATATCAGCCGAATTTATTTCATTTTATTTTAATGTCTGTAAATAACTATATTGTATAATTGTTCAAGAAATACTAAATATCCCTAATGCAATAAGCAGTTGTAAAAAATTTTTAAGAGATAGATTTTATCAAAGACTTGTACTGTAACGTATCTCCATACCTAGTACAAATAGGTTTAATGTTCCAAATATGACAGTAGACAAACTTATTTTAATGCATGTTAGTTGATAGAATGTATATTTGGCCAAAAGAAAATATATGTCCTTAACGCCTAACAGCTGTAAAAACTTTTTAAGAGATCGATTTTAATTAACTAGATGCTTAATCAGCATTTTGTAACATTTATAAGGACTTGACAACGTTGTAACTTTTACCCAAAAAAGATTGTACAGAGGTAACAAGTTATAATATATCGCATATAAAATATGCTATTAATTTCAATTTGAAGTTTTATGGTGTACACCAAATTTCAAAGTAATTTAAGACTATGGTTCAATTTATATACATGTATGTTTTAAAATTATGTTAATATTGTATAAAGCCTTGTTACAATTTTCCTTTGGCTGATGATGGCAGACACAAATGCCGAAACTGGTCCCAATCTTGAAAGCTAATAAATACGTGATGTATTAATTACGTCACATTGTTGTATTATTGAATAGGTGGAAACAATTACCCTCACTCTTGAATGTAAATCTGGATTCAATACGGACCAAAATGGTTTTTGACATTAAAAAACCACTCTGATGAGTCTAGTGTCAGACCTAAGACGAAACGCTGGTTAATAGAGCAAACGCCTGAAAAGCTTTATATATGTTCTGTTTTTGAGATTTTGTCCTTGTAAATATGCTAAAATATAGACACACATTTGGCACTGCCATGTGGAAATGATAAAATAAAAAGCATTACGTTAGAGATTCTGTCATATTTAAGAACACCACCAGCTGATTACATCTGTCTTGCCAGTGCCCAAAACATCAATTCTCATCAGCTACTTATAGAATGAGGACAAATCTGGGATTTTCAAAAAATACAGGAGTGCTAAATTTGTTCTCAAAATTGGGAGATAAGTCTCTGCGATCAGGAGAGAGGGAGGAAGGGCCAAAAGTAGGGAGTCTCCTGCTTAAATCAGAGGAGTATTTATTTTGAAACATCAACCCCTCAAAACATAAAATGTTTACTGCTAGAGAAATCTGAAGAATCCTAATTTTTTTAGAGCTACTTGCAATTATTACAAACTTTTGTCAATAAAAGAAGTGGTTTCTAAACCTTATAACCATAACATATATATAAAAAAAAAAAAAAAATCTTAACAACCAGATTTCTGAATTATTTCTATGATCTCAGGGTGCAATTAACCAAGGAAGTTAGAATAATCCAGTTTCTGGAATCTGATGGTTTATATTCATGGGTAATTATGGCATAAAACTACACCTCACTATGAGCAGTGATGGTGGTGGTAGAGGAAGAGATTTTTCTTTTTAGAGGAGTTACAACTTGGCAACCATGAACTTTTTTTTCACAATTCGCTCCATTCCTCTTCAACTTCCAGTGTTGATCATGCCACTTAAAAAGTTTTATTGGGGTTGAGCAGAACTTGAAATATATTCCCAGGGAGAATTTAACAACTTAAATATCCATTAGCTGTCATCATATTAGAACCTACAGCCAATACATGAGACATGATTAACAGATACAGTTTGATAGTTACAGTAATTAGTAAGTGAAAACCTAAGTAGGAATTGTGGTATTTCCTCGTCTACACACACTGTATAATTACTCATTCCTTGCCACATTACTCAATACACACCATGCATCAAACATTACCAGAACCCAAATACAGTACTTAGCCCCAGCCAGTATTGTGGGGTACAGAAGACACATTAATATCCAAGACCAAGACTACTACTACTACTACTGGATGAGGAATGGCCTGACTGTGTTTACAATAACACGCACGTCATCTCTGGAAATATAGGGAAATTGATTGATTGATTGGGATATATCAATGGTTGTAAATCCCAAACATGTTACAGAGGAGGATGGAATTATGAGAAGCATGAAGAATATGCATTCAGAAATCTCTGACTTGCTGAACTCTAATCTGGAGGAATGTAAGACGGAATTCCTGCACACTGTTACGCAAACATACACGAGTCGAGGAGGAGAGTGGGAGAAGCTGCGATATGTGTATGTAATACCATATTCATTTAATCAGGATGGAGTAAATGACCTGCAGAGCGTGTATTCATGTCTCACCCACTGGAGGGAGATAATTGAGACTCATGCAAGAAAGAAGGTGCTGATAACTATCCCAGATACCCTTGACCGGAATTATACAAGGAAAATCTTTGAATGGATGTTTCGTAAGAGTGATATCGAAATAGGGTGCTTGGAATCGGGTAAAACACAGGTAAAACAGGCTGTTTCTGTGGGGTTAGCATCGAAAAAGAAATCCTTAAATGATAATACTCAGGAAACAGTTATGTGCAAAGCTGTAGGCAAAACGTATGCCGAATTGCTTAAAACAGTAAAGGAAGGCGTAAACATCGAAAAAATTGGTGTTAAAATAAAATGAATAAGAAAAATAGCAAAGGATGACCTTATAGTTACTGTAGAAGGCAAAGGAAAGGCTGACATATTACAACATGAGATAACTAAAAATGTCAAGGGAATAGAGGTTTCAAGAAAGAGGAAGGAGACAACAATTCTAGTATATGGTATGGATCCAGATTTAAATGAAAATTATCTCAGAGCAGCACTCTCCTTAGAAGCTGCTGTTGAAGAATCACAGATCAATATTACGTCAGTAGGACTGGGGACGTTTGGAAATCTGAATGCTACCGTAATCTTACCAATGGAACCATAAAAAATACTGTTAAAGAAAAAGAAAATAAATGTGGGATGAGCGTTTTAAATGTCTTGGATTTGGACATAAAGCGCCACACTACGACGGTAAGGATGACCGGTCACGGAGCTGTCTAAATTGTGGACAAGAAGGCCATTTGGCAAAGGATTGCGGGAACGATTCATTTTGCACCACGTGCCAAGTGGAGGGCCACCGCTCATATCAAATGAAATGCCCTACTTACAGGAAGTTAATATTAGAGGCAAGGAAGTTGAATTTAAATGACCAATAATGGACATACTGCAGGCGAATCTCATGAGGAAACCCGACAGTCATGACATTATGTATGCGACAGCCTTGGAATAGAAAGTAGACTTAGTGCTTGTTAGCGAGCCAAACAGAAGGCGATTAGCTGAAGGTGGTTGGTTCACAGACAAAAGATGTGATGTAGCTCCATATTTTTTAAATGATAAGTTGGAGGTGCTAAGCATAAGGGCAGAAGAAGGATATTTGTGTATTCAACTTCAGCAAAGTCAGATTTATTCTTGTTTTATCTCTCCTAACATCCCCTTCGATATTTTCAAAGATGAGGTATATGTAATAGTTCAGGACTGTATGGCGTCAGGTATTGAATCTATCATTCTGGGAGACCTAAATGTCAAGTCGCCTCTGTGGGGGGCACCAACTGCAGATCGTAGGGGAGAATATTGGGCGGAATGGATAGCGACCCTAGACTTGGTGGTTCACAACACTGGAATCTTACCAACTTTTTCCAGAGGGAGCTCAGAATCTTTCATAGACATCACCTGCTCAACACAGGGTATAGCATCATGCATTGTTGACTGGGAGGTTATGGAAGATGAATCTCTCAGAGACCATCGTTTCATTTATTTTCAAGTTAAGGGATCGAAGAAGCTTAATGATATCATGAAAACGGTGTGGAATTATAACTGGGAAACTTTTAAAATTGCAATCGAATTGATGTCACAAACTGTAGATACAGTGCAACATACTCTAAAAGATGTAACTGCTGTTCTTAAAGAAGCTTATAGAACCAGCCGATTGAGGGGATCAACAAAATATAAAACACATGTACCTTACTGGTGGAACAATGAAATAGACATGCAAAAGAAAGACTGCAATCGCAAGAGATGAATTCTTACAAGATCTAGGAAAAAATCAGCCAGGTCAACTTAATACAATTAGAAGATGACTATAAGGCATCAAAGAGGCAACTAATGAAGCTAATAAATGATTCTACGAGAAATCTCTGGCAAAAGCTATGCGAAGATCTGAACAGTGATATCTGGGGGGCGGGATATAAAATAGTGATTGGTCGATTAATCAACAGGGTACCAGTTCAGCTCCCAGCTGATAGAAGGAAAGCCATAGCAATGGAGTTGTTTCCTTGTACTAATGACAGACTTGAAATGGAATCAGATTTTAGTGTTGCAGAACCGTTTACTGTGGTTGAGTTACAAGAGGTAGCACGCAATATGAAGACTGGTAAGGCACCAGGTGTAGATGGAATCCCACCAGAAGCAATAAAGTATGCAGTTGAGGTGGCCCCTGGTTGGATCTTATCAGTCTTCAATAATTTACTAAAAAAGCGTGAATTCCCCGATGAGTGGAAAGTAGCGAAGCTAGTGCTGTTATTGAAGGCAGGGAAACTATCATTAGATCCATCAGCGTACATGCCACTTTGCTTATTAAACACCTTGAGCAAACTTTATGAAGGATTGATTAAAACGAGACTGGAAAAAGAATTTGAACAACAGTGATGACTTCCTTCGAACCAGATTGGATTTAGAAAGGGCAAAACCACAACCCAATCTACTGAGAAGGTGATTCAAATACAGGCAGAAAGCAGTGAGAAATGGGCTATTTTGATAATGCTAGATGTCAAAAATGCTTTTAACACTGCTTCTTGGAGCATTATTTTGAGAGAACTTCGTAGGAAGAACATTTCTTGGTATCTACAACAAATAATTGCTAAGTACTTCAAAGGACGAAGAATACGACTTGATGATTTAGAAGACCTTGATACAAGTGCTGGCGTTCCACAGGGACCTGTCCTAGGATCCACCTTGTGGAACATTCTATATGAATGCGTCTTACGCCTGCAGCTGACAAAAGGGACAACATCTATCAGTTATGCAGATGACCTTCCAATAGTGGTAATAGCAGCGAATGTAGAAGAACTGACCTTCCGAGTAAATGAATCACTGAGACGAGTTAACCTTTGGATGGTAAATAATAAATTGAGATTGGCTTCACGTAAGACTGAGGCTGTAATTTTGAAAGGTTCCAGGAATTGGAAGAATGTCTGCTCCTTATTAAACGATACAGTGATTACCCCAGGGAAGTCTGTACGGTACCTTGGGATTCTCATTGACAGGAATTGCACATTTGGTGCACATGTGAAGGCAGTAACTCAAAAGGCAGAGAAGAAGGCATCGGCATTAACCAGACTTATGCCTAACATCGGGGGACCAAGAACAGTTAAGAGACAGATTATGTGCTCTGCAGTATATTCCATTTTACTTTATGCTGCACCTATCTGGCACAATGCACTCAGGAGGAAGATTCACCGAAGAGCTATGGAAAGAGTACAGAGGAAAATGCTGCTCAGAGTTATCTGTGCATATCGAACTGTTTCGACAGCAGCTCTACAAGTTGCAGCTGCCAGTATTCCCATTGACCTCCTCGCTGTAGAGAGAAAACTTTGGCATGAAAGGGGTGCGGCTATATCTGCTGGAGAAAAGAAAGCCTTGAGGAACCAACTCTTACTAAACTGGCAAGATCGATGGGATGGCACAACCGATGTTGGCCAATGGACAAAAAAGCTAATACCCGACATAGGAGACTGGCTTAAATTTAGACATCGGCAGGTAGATTACTATCTGTTGCAGATTCTGACAGGATATGGAAGATTCGGCGTATATGCCATGAAGATGGGAAAGACGCAGGGGGATGGTTGTCGGTACTGTTCTGAAAGGGATACAGTAGAACACACATTTTCCTACTTTGTTCGATGGGAAGAAGAACGAAGGAAAGCCTGCCAACAACTTGGCCGACGACTCATGCCAGGGAATCTGGTTCAGATTAAGTTGGAGAGCCCGCTTGTCTGGAACACAGTAAAGGCAATGGCAACAAGCATTATGGGGACAAAGGAGAAAGAAGAGAAAGGAAGAACTTAATAATATACATCACCCCATTCTGATGTCATGCCGTCAAGCAGTTCCAGAATGGGCTGAGTGAAGAGGGCAGGGGTTTTTAGTTGGTGGAAATCCAACTCCCCCACAGAGTGGTGTCTTTGAAAGATTTTCCCCTGCCACAGAAAAAAATCAATCAATCAATCAATCAATCAATCAATCAATCAATCAATCAATCAATCAATCAATCAATCAATCAATCAATCAATCAATCAATCAATCAATCAATCAATCAATCAATCAGAACAAAATCTTCTTGACTGTTCATGAGGAAGACATGGAACAAAGTTCTCTGCAAAACGTACAGAGTTTCATCTTGTTTTCTTGACACAGCATAAGCCCAAAAGCCCATATCATGTCTACAATTGTTTACCTAATCTTTTCTTAAATAATTTAAAATAACTTGGAAATTTATTGAACATTTTCCTGGATAAATTATTCCTCTTCCTATAAATGAATATTTGGCCCAATTTTTCCCCTGGAATTCCAACTTTACCTTCATATTATTATCTTTCCTACCTTTAAAAGTTCTATTCAAGCTTTTACATCTACTAATGTCATGGGATAGGAAAGGGATAGGAGTGGGGTGGAAATGGCTGTGGCTTTAATTAAGGTATATTTGCCAGGTGTGAAAATGGAAAACCATGGAAAACCATCTTCAGGGTTGCCGACAATGGAGTTCAAACTAAATAATTACAACTCTGAGGACTTTCCTTTTGGTGAAACCTACAATCTAACTTTCAATTATGTTTACAATCATATCACTATCTGCTCTCCATCCCAAAAACTGTCAAGGTATTTTTGCAGTTGTTCACAATCCAGCAAGATATTGACTACTCTATACAGTATAACAATATCACCTGCAAAAAGTCTTATCCATGATTCGAGTTCTTTATTTATGTTTTTATTTTATTTATTTTTTGCTAATGATTTAACATAGCACTAACACATCAAAGAATTTTTGGTGCAGAAAGGATAGGAAAGGGTTGAATTCGGAATGAGTGACTTTGACTTACTTGACTTATTTCAAAAGAGTATGTACAATAACAAACTATATACCAACACAGAAAAGTTTGTGAAGATAAAAACTGAAGAAGAAAGACAAGGAAAAGCACAGACTAAGAAAGGCTCAAATGTTTCATACAGTAACAACTCTACTTCACAGAAATAATAGTAATAACAAAAATCTGAATAATAAAAAGCATATCAAAGCAAAAGCTGAAGAGATCAAACAACAGGAGGTGCACATATAATCACCATGAATCTGGGGCAATTGCATAGAATCCATGCATGCTCAATGCAATGCAATTCATACCTTCCAACAATGATGCTTTTGCTGCAGGTCTCAGATGAGTATCAGGTGCCGTGCTCATTGGTTCTTAGAAAACAGAGTGCAGTATATTGATTTCAGAGTCTTGTAATATTACATTAAATATATTCAATCATCAAACAATCAGTTTAAATTAAGCTGTATAAACCTATGACTGTTGCATCAAAAATGTATATTATTACTAATTTATCAAGATGAATGAATGAATGAATGAATGAAATAAGTAATTACTGTACAATAGTAGCAAGTTTTGATCAAATCAGTGCAAAACACTGGAATATATCCATACCGAGTGGTACAGTTGCCCCTATTCACTCAGTTTTATGCAACCTGCAGGTTATAGCCTAACCTAAAAATAATGATCTTGGCTACTCACACCGATGTCTGGTCTTACTATGTTTTCTATAATTTGTTTATTCATGTCAATGAAATCAGCATTAACGATAAAATACCGAATGATTGTAAAGAAAAACCAGATCAGATGTAAGGCTTTTCAGGTGTTTGTTCTATTAACCAGGTCTGACACTAGACTCATCAGAGTGGGATGTGTCAGACCCTACCCACTGACGCTGGGGTGCATGCAGGTGAACCTAGCAGAAGCCCATTATAAGAGTCTGATAACTGCATACGGGAGATAAGAGAATAGTGAAAATTCGGTGTCACAGAAAGTTCATGTACAGAGAATATGATGGATGAATGACTAGAAGTAGTGTTGATATAACACTGGCAAACGGCAGCTCATGATAGCCGAGCAGGCTCGAAGTTAGAGGAGGAAAGTGGTGCTGGTTAGTTGGAGGTTCGAGTCAGATACAGGATGATTTTTTTATTTCGTTGTTAAATGTTTGTGTGAGTTGCATTGTTGAAGACAAATCTAAATCATAATCAGTTCTCATGTTTCAAGTGCTCTGTCATTTTCATTTCTAAGTAGCTCTTTAAAGAGCTATTTGCAGTATAATAAGCTGTTACCGACAGAGGCGCAATGGACTTGTGTATGGCCATCGATTAATGAAGGAAATGTTCAAAATGACCACCTCCATCGTTAATGCACATCAGAGTACGGTAGAGGTGAGTCATTGTTGCTTGCTGCAGCGTATGTGGTGGAACCTGCCTGCACTTTGCTGTAAAGATTACTATGTGCTGTTTCACGTGACCTACGTATGAAGTACAGTCATTCTCGAGTCGAGCGTGCGCAGTTGTTTGATTGAATGGCTTTTTCATAATGCTAGCAATAAGTGCAGTGCGGTTCATACATTGTAGCCGTTTACCACATACAAATCGGATGTATAAATGCCTTTCTGATGTATGCTTTCTTTCTAAACGTAAAAAGTGACTTTTGAGACTTAAAGAAGTTAAACCTTAACTACGAATGCCTTAAGAGTATAAAGTAAAAATTAAAAGCTCATAGCTAGATTCAAACTCTGAATCCATCGGAAAAATCACATGCTGGCTGCGATTGGTACCATGTAGCCACTCCAGGCGACAAAGAATAGGTCTCGTATCTCTGTACTAATGGAATAATCTACGCTGCCGCTTCGAAACTGATCTTGTATGTTATAAGTTCGGACCTTGGATGTGCAGACAGTTTTACCTTGCTGAAAACACCACAGCGTGCTAAAGAATCATGTCTCTCTTAAGCCCAGATAGTTGCAACAATTCCCTACATGTAGACTGTGTACCTCTTACTTGGTTAAACGAGTCCAGCATTATGTTTCAGGTGGTATTCACAACATTTGTCCGTATTTGGTGCTTACGTGGCGATAATTATTATGTCCGGTTTTTTTAAACATACTTAGAAGCAAAACTGAGACTTCAGAAAAGTAAAGTCCTCATAAAGGATGCCTAGAAGAGTACAAAATAAAGATTGAAAAAGACATGACTCAATAACGTTTTGAACCCTCACTGCTCCCTGTTGCTTATTCAGGTACATCTAACATGGCCTATTCCGTGCAGCTACTTGCTCCTTGAACGTCTAGCTCTTACAACTCTGTATTCGCAAGGAGAGCGAAAGTTCTTGCTTTGTAAAGTTACTGATGTGTTACAACCTTATGATCCAGTTTTATGACTTTATTGAATACTGTAACAATAGTAATTATATAGCATAGGCTATTACATCTGCTGTACTGCATTTGCATGCCTCAGATTATAAAATACTGTTAAAAACGCGTTTCTATCAATTTCGATGTGATGCAAGTATACAAAATGGCGGTGAATTGACGTCTGTAATTTGTCCTATCACGTTTTCTATAATTCCATGACCACCCTTTTCTGTCAAAAGAAAATGGCCTCTTGAACCAATCAGGTGCGCAATTCTCTACTGACAGCTAAAGCAGTGGCTATGGTTTGTACAGTACAGTAACATTTTGTAAAAATGACTGTAGTATTGAACTCCGCTCTACATAAAACAGTACAGTGTTTATGAGATGGGCCTCACTTACTGCCTCTTGTACCGTTTTTGCATTGTGCGGGGAAGTCTATATCGGACTATCTGCACATAAAATTGCTGTAAGATGTTGCACAAGATAGGACTAAGAGACATTTAATACCTAGCTGGTTGCATATGTTTGGGAAAAAATAGGGGCAGTTGTTCCACCCGGTGTATATATATATTTATTTATTAAAGAAACCAACCTCCTGCTTTTCCAGGCTGCCATTATAACAAGGTAATACATATTCAATTGAATCTATACACTGCAAAAATAGTTTGGAATATCAAGGATACAATGCAATAATAAAGTTACAGAATGTTGTTTATTGTATCACAGAAACATACAAGCTGGGAATGT